>NC_069505.1:279122155-279267155 GCF_027579735.1 Bombina bombina
AGGCGGTGGAGAAAAATCAACCCGATCGAATACGATCAGGTTGATTGATGCCCCCTGCTAGAGGCCCATTGGCCGCAAATCTGCAGGGGGTGGTATTGCACCAGCAGTTCAAAAGAACTGATGGTGCAATGATAAATTTATTGATGTGCAGCAGACATGATACACTACATCGTATCATGTCTGCTCGCACATTAATAAATTGACCCCCTAGATGCAGTTATGTGTTCTATGAGTTATTCCTTGGTTAAACACTAATTAGAGTGACTACACAAGAACCATACACCTATAAGCTAAATAACATTTGTAGAAAGTACATAACTGCTATATTAGTTTCAATAATTTGCAGTTCATTAAAAAATAAGTATTAACTGAAGAAATAACCCTTAAAGAAATATAAAAACCCAAATATTTTCCTTCATGATTCAGAAAGAGCTTATTATTTTAAACAACTTACCAAGTTACTTCAATTTTCAAATTTGCTTCATTCTCTAAATATCCTATGTTGAAGGAGCAGCAATGACTGGCTGGGAGCTAGCTGAACTCATTGGGTAAACCAATGACAAGAGGCATATATGTGCAGGCACCAATCAGCAGCTAGCTCTCAGTAGTTAATTGCTGAATCGTTGGCCCTAAGCTTACCTATGTATTTTTTTAATCAAAGGATACCAATAGAATGAAGCAAATTAAATAATAGAAGTTAATTGGAAAGTTTTCATTTTATTTTAAAAATTGTATGCTATCTAAATCATGAAAGAAAAATTTGGAGTTTCTTGACCATTTAAAATTAGGACTAAGACCAAAGCTCCATAAAACTTCATATACAGGGAGTGCAGAATTATTAGGCAAATTAGTATTTTGACCACATCATCCTCTTTATGCATGTTGTCTTACTCCAAGCTGTATAGGTTCGAAAGCCTATTACCAATTAAGCATATTAGGTGATGTGCATCTCTGTAATGAGAAGGGGTGTGGTCTAATGACATCAACACCCTATATCAGGTGTGCATAATTATTAGGCAACTTCCTTTCCTTTAGCAAAATGAATCAAAAGAAGGACTTGACAGGCTCAGAAAAGTCAAAAATAGTGAGATATCTTGCAGAGGGATGCAGCACTCTTAAAATTGCAAAGCTTCTGAAGCGTGATCATCGAACAATCAAGCGTTTCATTCAAAATAGTCAACAGGGTCGCAAGAAGCGTGTGGAAAAACCAAGGCGCAAAATAAGTGCCCATGAACTGAGAAAAATCAAGCGTGCAGCTGCCAAGATGCCACTTGCCACCAGTTTGGCCATATTTCAGAGCTGCAACATCACTGGAGTGCCCAAAAGCACAAGGTGTGCAATACTCAGAGACATGGCCAAGGTAAGAAAGGCTGAAAGACGACCACCACTGAACAAGACACACAAGCTGAAACGTCAAGACTGGGCCAAGAAATATCTCAAGACTGATTTTTCTAAGGTTTTATGGACTGATGAAATGAGAGTGAGTCTTGATGGGCCAGATGGATGGGCCCATGGCTGGATTGGTAAAGGGCAGAGAGCTCCAGTCCGACTCAGACGCCAGCAAGGTGGAGGTGGAGTACTGGTTTGGGCTGGTATCATCAAAGATGAGCTTGTGGGGCCTTTTCGGGTTGAGGATGGAGTCAAGCTCAACTCCCAGTCCTTCTGCCAGTTTCTGGAAGACACCTTCTTCAAGCAGTGGTACAGGAAGAAGTCTGCATCCTTCAAGAAAAACACGATTTTTATGCAGGACAATGCTCCATCACACACGTCCAAGTACTCCACAGCGTGGCTGACAAGAAAGGGTATAAAATAAGAAAATCTAATGACATGGCCTCCTTGTTCACCTGATCTGAACCCCATTGAGAACCTGTGGTCCATCATCAAATGTGAGATTTACAAGGAGGGAAAACAGTACACCTCTCTGAACAGTGTCTGGGAGGCTGTGGTTGCTGCTGCACGCAATGTTGATGGTGAACAGATCAAAACACTGACAGAATCCATGGATGGCAGGCTTTTGAGTGTCCTTGCAAAGAAAGGTGGCTATATTGGTCACTGATTTGTTTTTGTTTTGTTTTTGAATGCCAGAAATGTATATTTGTGAATGTTGAGATGTTATATTGGTTTCACTGGTAAAAATAAATAATTGAAATGGGTATATATTTGTTTTTTGTTAAGTTGCCTAATAATTATGCACAGTAATAGTCACCTGCACACACAGATATCCCCCTAAAATAGCTATAACTAAAAACAAACTAAAAACTACTTCCAAAACTATTCAGCTTTGATATTAATGAGTTTTTTGGGTTCATTGAGAACATGGTTGTTGTTCAATAATAAAATTAATCCTCAAAAATACAACTTGCCTAATAATTCTGCACTCCCTGTACAGGGGCATATGTATCAAGCTCCTTATGGAGTTTGATGCCCCGTGTTTCTGGCGAGCCTGCAGGCTCGCCAGAAACAGCAGTTATGAAGCAGCGGTCACAAAGACCGCTGCTCCATAACCTGTCCGCCTGCTCTGAGCAGGCGGACAGACATCACCGGAAATCAACCCGATCGGGTTGATTGACACCCCCCTGCAGGCGGCCCATTGGCCACGAGTCTGCAGGGGGTGGCGTTGCACCAGCAGCTCTTGTGAGCTGCTGGTGCAATGCTGAATACGGCGAGCGTATTGCTCGCCGTATTCAGCGAGGTCTGGCGGAAGAGTGGTACACAGGCTGAAGAGTGGTACTGGGGTGTGTGTTTTGGGGGTCATCCTTATCTTCTACAGATTCCATTTTTTATAGATATCAGTCTTTTTATGTGCTGTCTTAAATAAAGCAAAGGGCACACATGAATCCCAAATTGTCATTGGTCAGGAAGTTTGCACTTTCCCCATCTTGCAGCTTCTCCCATCAAGAACAAACATTATTTTTTGTCCAGGGACTGTCCAGGCTGTAGCCCAACATAGCTACCCTACCCCCTCCTGTCATGACCCTGCCCAATGTCCCCTCACTTGTCAAGCAAAGGCTACAGAAAATAATTGGGAAGTTTGGACAGGTAACAAATAGACTGAATTGCAAATGTGTGGATATATATTAACCCCCTTTCCATAAGACTATAGATTATTATATCCCCCTATCCCAGCTAGACATAAGAAACCATCCAAGTAACTCATGTTTAGGACAATCACCTTTTCCCACATTCATTATTTTCAAGCAGTAACCTACTCCTATTATAATGCAAATGGGTTTATTTGATTTTCATTTAGAAAGTGATCTAGAGAAGAAATGAACATTTATACAATACTTATGATTCAGCTTTTCAATAGGGACCTTATCACATTACAATTAGCACTGGTGATCTCACATAGTATAAAAATACAAGGGCTAAATTAAAAAGAAATCAGTCTGAATTCATCCTGAATGTCACATGTCTGCAGCATTTCATTTTTGCTTTATACATTTCTTCTTTTATTTACAGATATTCCAAGTGAGTAAAATAAGACCAGCATGCTTGTTTTCTATGTTATTATCCTAGCCAGAGGGTACATATTTGCAGAATGTTTTTATTTGCCATTTAAAATATTGATTTGGCTTTCTCAATTACATTATATTAAGCAATTTACTTTTCAACAAAATGCAATCACCAAACCTTAGAAATAAGGTGCATTGCTGAGTACATCAGACTAGGTAGTTAGATTAGGCAAAATAAATACAAAACTATTTTATAGCATCAATGATAACAAACCTAATACTTCCAAATGCTTAGATTTATGTTTAAAGAGATATCAAATAGAGTGTATTAAATAAAACTACTTTTTTGTTTTAATTCTGGTATTGGCTTCAAAGACTGTTTCACTTGAATACATGGGACTTTAATCACTTTGTTTAGGTTTAGTTTGGTTTGTATTCATTTTGAAGCTCCTTACAGAGTATCTCAAGAGTGAAGTAGCTCTTTACACAGCACAGAGAAACTGAAAGAGTAAGGGATCGATTTATCAAGCCCTTCTCCTCACAACGACTGTAGGTTCTCACAAGAGAACCTGCGGTCAGTATTTATCAAGCAGCGGTCATCAGACCGCAGCTTCCTAACCTCTTCTTCACCTCTTAGGTCAAGAATTTCAATTTCCCCGGTCTTGTCCGACTGGGAGATTGACAGCTCCTGCCCGCCCGTGATTGGCTGTGCGCTGACAGGGGGCGGTGTTGCACGTGAGCGCAAAATAGTGCTTGTGTGCATTGCTGAATACCGCCATCGGATTGCTACCTGCCAGAGGCGATCTGGGGCGGACAGGGGTGCATATGTTCACCCTGTCTGCCATGGCTTGATAAATCGAGCCTTAAGGATCCACTCTGTGAAAGATCTATGGGCAGAGGTCATGTGATCATACTGGAGTAAGCTGAACAAGCCCAAGCTGAACCTACTACCTACAGCGAATAGCAGTGATCTGCCGATGGTGAAAGTCAGCTGGAGGCTTTAAGAACTAACCTGCTTTGTCAGCACTAATTTAAATGTAGTTCTCAACTAAATGTGTGTTCCACTTTGGGTTTCTTTTGTTACTCAAATACATTTTTGAAGTCTGGTTACGCTGTCTGGCAACCACTTGTTTATTGTTTGCAGATGTTAAAAGTTAGCTTTTTTTTCACATGTGCAATAACTCTCTCTTCACATGTGCAACAACTCTCTCTTCATATGTGCAACAACTCTCTCTTCACATGTGCAACAACTCTCTATTCATATGTGCAACAACTCTCCCTTCACATGTGCAACAACTCTCTCTTCACATGTGCAACAACTCTCTCTTCACATGTGCAACAACTCTCTCTTCATATGTGCAACAACTCTCTTCACATGTGCAAAAACTCTCTCTTCATATGTGCAACAACTCTCTCTTCACATGTGCAACAACTCTCTCTTCACATGTGCAAAAACTCTCTTTTCATATGTGCAACAACTCTCTCTTCACATGTGCAAAAACTCTCTCTTCACATGTGCAACAACTCTCTATTTACATGTGCAACAACTCTCTCTTCACATGTGCAACAACTCTCTTCACATGTGCAACAACTCTCTCTTCATATGTGCAACAACTCTCTCTTCACATGTGCAAAAACTCTCTCTTCATATGTGCAACAACTCTCTCTCCATATGTGCAACAACTCTCTGTTCACATGTGCAACAACTCTCTCTTCACATGTGCAACAACTCTCTCTTCACGTGTGCAATAACTCTCTCTTCATATGTGCAACAACTCTCTCTTCACATGTGCAAAAACTCTCTCTTCACATGTGCAACAACTCTCTCTTCACATGTGCAACAACTCTCTATTTACATGTGCAACAACTCTCTCTTCACATGTGCAACAACTCTCTTCACATGTGCAACAACTCTCTCTTCATATGTGCAACAACTCTCTCTTCACATGTGCAAAAACTCTCTCTTCACATGTGCAAAAACTCTCTCTTCATATGTGCAACAACTCTCTCTTCCTATGTGCAACAACTCTCTCTTCATATGTGCAACAACTCTCTCTTCATATGTGCAACAACTCTCTTCACATGTGCAACAACTCTCTCTTCATATGTGCAACAACTCTCTCTTCACGTGTGCAATAACTCTCTCTTCATGTGTGCAACAACTCTCTCTTCATATGTGCAACAACACTCTCTTCACATGTGCAACAACTCTCTTCACATGTGCAACAACTCTCTCTTCACATGTGCAACAACTCTCTCTTCACATGTGCAACAACTCTCTTCACATGTGCAATAACTCTCTCTTCACATGTGCAACAACTCTCTCTTCACATGTGCAACAACTCTCTCTTCACGTGTGCAATAACTCTCTCTTCATGTGTGCAACAACTCTCTATTCATATGTGCAACAACTCTCTTCACATGTGCAACAACTCTCTTCACATGTGCAACAACTCTCTCTTCACATGTGCAACAACTCTCTCTTCACATGTGCAACAACTCTCTCTTCACATGTGCAACAACTCTCTTCACATGTGCAATAACTCTCTCTTCACATGTGCAACAACTCTCTCTTCACATGTGCAACAACTCTCTTCACGTGTGCAATAACTCTCTCTTCACATGTGCAACAACTCTCTCTTCACATGTGCAACAACTCTCTCTTCACATGTGCAACAACTCTCTCTTCACATGTGCAATAACTCTCTCTTCACATGTGCAACAACTCTCTCTTCACATGTGCAATAACTCTCTCTCAACTTCAGATCACTGTAATATAACCTTGGTTCCAAAATGGCAGCCCCAAGAACTAGACGCAGATGCAAGAAATGTGATTCTTGTTTAATGTCCCTTTAAAATATATTCCCAGTAGGATTGCCACCCAGCCAGTATTTTACCAACATTGCTTGAATTTTAAAATTTGTGTCAATTTAGAATTGAATAAAAAAATATAGAAACAAAAAGCCTTGTCGTGAAACTTGTCCTGAGTGGGATGGAATATAATTATAAACAATTTATCATTTAAAATAAGTAATATTAACTTTAGTTTTTGAGTAATAATGCATAATTATGTATGCAAATGTATGCTAATGAGAAAGGATAATATATTTTTCCAAGAAAGGTGGCAACTCTAACTACTAGGAAACTAGGGGGTGGAGTCAGTGTGGAGCAGGGAGGAGTCATTGCAATATATGTGTGTGGTAGGCAGAGACAGGGTGCTTTGCTTATATTTTTCTATTTATTTAGTAGCAATTTATGCAGAGTTTTTAAGTTATCTACTGCATAGCTGAAACCTCACAGTTCTCATTGATCAAATATGCAAATCTATGCTGCATGTGGGTGGCTTTTGTAATGAGGGATATTTGCATAATCTTTTCCAACTAAAAGACCCTGGTGAGACATTACTTTCTTTTGCTAATATTTGTTTTAAATCTCAGTGTAAACAAAAATAATTGTAATTAATTGGTTTACCAGCCACATGTATAGCTAAACAGAAGTCCAGATTTGTCTCATATTTAAAAGAGTATCTTTTTTTTTTAAATGAGAGTTTAGAAAAAGCACATCAATCACATCCACAAACTGTTCATGCTGCTCACTTGTGCTACATATTAATGATGAAAGGAAGCTCTGAGCAGTCTTTTTTTAGGATGGTGTTTCATTGCCATTATTTGTGTGCAGACACATTTAGAAATATAACATTGCATAAAGTTTTGTGTACAGAATGGATAGTAGTAAAATATATTGCACATACATTTTGAGAGTTCATTTCATTATGCAATGCATGTAGTTTTAAAGAGATATTGAGCCAAAAAAAGTTGTTGCACCTAAGAGAGATTTCAATGGGCTAGATTACAAGTGGAGCGCTATTGTAATGTGCGCCCGTAAAGGGGCAAATTTGTCCTTTTACAGGCGCACGTTAAATAGCCAGCCATTACGAGTGGCTGATTAATGCTACTGCGAGCTTGCGGTAGCACTTTGCATTAGTATTCATTAACCAGAGGCAATAAAAAGCAGATGAAGGGATTTTACATAGATACATACAGATACATTGCTAAAGATGTATGTGTGTATATATATATATATATATATATATATATATATATATATATATATACACAGTGTGTATTCTGTGTGTGTATATATATGTATATATATATATATATATGTGATCATTTATATATATTAATGTACTTATATGTTTATATATGACAGACATATATATACACATATAAAAACATACATATATATGTAGGCATATATAGACATATATAAAAGTACATTATATCCTTTTTCCATTAGGTAGATAAAAACTTGATAAAACATATTTATGCAATATTCATATTTAATAAATATTTTTAACTATGTATTTACTGTAAATATTTCACATTTGCTAATACGAATATCATATGTTGTATGTGCAATGGGTGTTAGGGTTTTTCCCACTTTTTTTCTCCATTGATCCTTATGGGGAATACATTGCACGCGCACGTCAAAACACAACTTAGTTTATGCGCGGTATTCAGGTTAATAACTGCGCAACCCTAAATGCGCAAAACCCTTAACGTGTGTGGTATTTCCACGGCTACGAAAACAGTATGTTGTGAGTAATCTCACCCTTTGTTTGTAAAAGCTCGTAAATTACACAAAAAGGGCTAGATTACGAGTGGGGCACTAACAGTTGAGCGTGAATGATAAGGGGTTTATCGTGGCTCTTTGCGCACATCAGAAGTAGCGCATGTATTATAGGTTGTAAGTAAACGCGTCCGCTTGAGTGCAATTGGATTTATCATGCCTTGGGGGAGTGCGCCTTCAGAACTGTTAACGCTCGAATAAAAGGTTGCACAAAACACATCAACATTTCATTTAAAAGTAAAGTTACACTCATATTAACATTATCTAATAAAAAATATTTAAAAAATATTGCAATAAAAAGCTATAAGGGCGCAAAGATATGAGATCTCAAGTGTTAGAAAAAAAAGGCTGTAAAGGGCTTTAACATAGAGATACACTCATATACATGTCTAAATATGTATATGTGTGTGTGTGTGTTTGTGTATATCGATATTTATATTTACATGTATATATATATGTGTGTGTGTGTGTATAGATGTGTGTACATATGTATTTATATGTGTAATTATGTATTTACAGACAAATATACAGATATAAGTACATAAATATGTATATGTGTGTTTGTGTATATCGATATTTATATTTACATGTATATATATATATGTGTGTGTGTGTATAGATGTGTGTACATATGTATTTATATGTGTAATTATGTATTTACAGACAAATATACAGATATAAGTACATAAATATTTATATGTGTGTGTGTGTTTGTGTATATCGATATTTATATTTACATTTATATATATATGTGTGTGTGTGTTTATAGATGTGTGTACATATGTATTTATATGTGTAATTATGTATTTACAGACAAATATACAGATATAAACACATAAATATTTATGTATATTTACAAATTGTTGCCATCAATGCGCTACTTAGCCCTTGAGCTGCGTGAGTTCTTATGACGTGTCTCATGGCATGCGAACGAGGCTCCCATTTGAGCCTGTGGAATCACATTATCGTGAACTTGTAATGCCAGTGGAGCGTTAATATCGCTCTCAAGAAAGCGATATTTAGTTTTCCGCTTGTAATCTGACCCCAAGTATTTTATTTAATATAAAGAATACATATGAAAAGTTTACGTTAAATATATGTTGATGTGTTTTAAAATAAACTGAGTAAATAACAAAATCCAAGATCCTGCGCAGCCTTTTTATTGATAGCGACAGTTGATCAATGTCACAGAACTGTTGCTATCAATAGAAGGTAACATGCTATAATAATTTAGAAATTCAAAATTAAGAGTATCTTCCAAGTAATAGCAACAACGATGGCAGCTGCTATAAAACTGACAGTATCCTGAGCTAATTGCTATTTTGTACAGTAGCCTGCATTACTGCCACTGACCCCTCTTCTGCAGAGAGTCCTAAAAGCAGGCAGCTGTTTTAGCTGTTTTAGCTGCAATTCAAATGCTTGTAATACATAAAACTCAACACTGATGATCAAAAAGAAATGATTATTTGCATTGAGTTAACTCACCAACAAAATGTTATATCCAGATGACACTCACTCACCTCCCCAACACAAACCTGTGACTTCCCTTGTAGCAAAATACCTTAAAGGGACAGTCAGCACCAAAATTGTTATTGTTTAAAAAGATAGATAATGCCTTTACTACCCATTCCCCATCTTTGCACAACCAACGTTGTGTTATATTAATATACTTTGTAACCTTTTAACCTCTATATTTCTGCCTGTTTCTAAACCACTACAGACAGCCTCTTATCACATTTTTTTTTATTAGCTTTTCACAACAGGGGAGTGCTAGTTCATGTGCCATATAGATAACATTATGCTCACGCCCGTGAAGTTGTGCACAACACAGCACTAATTGGCTAAAATGCAAGTCAATAGATAATAAATAAATAGCCATGTTATAAGGGACAGTCTGCAGAGGCTTAGAAACAAGGTAATTACAGAGGTAAAACTAATATTAATATAACTATGTTGGTTATGCAAAACTGGGGAATGGTAATAAAGGGATCATTTATCTTTTTAAACAATAAAACATTTAGAGTTGACTGTCCCTTTAACCACACTGCATCAAATACAACCTACCAAAAAATAAACTATTTGATCTGTCCTGTTTCCCCCCAACCAAACTGTAATCCTATTTGGCCCAGTCCCTCCCTAGAGCAATTAACCATAACTAGAAACTCCCCACTACCCTACAATGGTTAAATATTTACTCTAATTAATAGGGTTGCACCGATACCGATACTAGTATCGGTATCGGTGCCGATACCAAGTATTTGCATGAGTACAAGTACTCATGCCAATGCACCGATATCTGCACTTCCTACCCATACTCTATCTTGTGGAGATTTTTCAAACTGCATGTTCCCATTTCATTTTAAGCTGCAGTGGAGACTCAACTAAAAATGGTTCACTTCTGTTCTTCCAATACAAATTGCTGTTGTATTGTATTATTGTAAGAGAGATCACTGACTGTACCTTGTTCAGACAAACCCCTGAAGTACTGGGTAGTTAATAAACTCTCTGGCTAAAATGGCACAAAATTATCTTTCTTCCCCATGCAGTAGTTCTGAAAGTGAGACTGTTCAGCTTAGCATTAAACAACATTACTGATAGCAGAAACAGACGTATAGCTGAACATACAGAGATGCTTCTGTTCCTCAAAAAGAACTTGCTACTAACTTTTCAAAAATTATTATAATTGCTAGATTGCCTTTTATACTGCTAGTTCTTCTCTTGCACAATTATGCTCAAAACATACTGTACTCTGAGGAACATCCTTATCTTATATAATTGCAGGAAGAGTGTTCATACAAAAAAATTAAGTTAAATCCTATGAACACACATCTTACAATAATAGGACTAGATTTAGATTACATTTGATATGAAAGCTTTACCAATGCTCTGTTCACATTTCCAACGCAATAGACTTTAATTGAGTTGCACATGCAATGAGCATTTGTAAAGCTTACCAGTCAAATGTAATCTAGCCCGTAGTGTTGTTCCCCATGTTTAAACAGTGCACTGGTATATTTTTTACTGCATTGCACTTTTGGTTGGTTGTGATATTATATTTGTTATTTATTAATGTTATTATGAATATATTTGAATGTAATATTTTTAGTTATAAACGTGTTCTGTGAAATTTCTTCGAGTTTTTACAACTTTGTGACAACAAGCAAATAAAACTGTTTTATTATTTCATAATATCTTTTGAGTTACAGATCTTCATAATTATAAAGAAGCTATCTTAAATAATTAGTTTGTATTGTGCTTAGGACACTGTCACATGACATTAAAAAAGTATCGGTAATTGGTATCGGCGAGTTTTTTAAAAAAAGTATCGGTACGCACCAGGAGCTGTTCTGTGCTGTTCCCAATGTACTGATACCAGCTGTGCCCTGCACAGAGACAACAATGCATTGCAGCTCCTAAGTGTAGCGTTAACAGACTGCTTAACCCTTTTTCAGGTGCTAAACACATGTTGGAAACAAGAATTTCTTTAATAATAAAATACTATAAAAAAATAGGGGCTGAAGTAGTGCAATGAAAAGTAAAGTGGCTAATTAATATTTGCCTAGGGGCGCTGGTGCTGTAAATCTGGCACAGACTGATTACCTTAATATTATACATACGGCTTTAACTCTATCACTTCCCTGCAGGGAAATACTTCACAAATAGAGCATTGGAGCCTCGGAGACTGTAGAAATGTCAGTGAACACTGTAATGTGCAGCCATGTCTGTATATCACGTCTCTGCCTCCTCTGTCCCTGATCTCATTTGCTTCCTTTTTTCACTTCCCCTATATTTCTTTGCTTTTCTCTTTTTTCTTATTCACCCTCCTTCAGCAATGCATCATTTTCTCAGATGTTTATCTCTCCTTACTTCCATACTCTGGTATAAATAAGATGCATTGCAATGCACACTCAGGCATTGGTTTGTAAATTTCCCAAAGGCTTTGATGCAATCTATTGGCTGGGGTTAATTTTTATATGGAAATAGTCATTGTGTTAAAAAGTGTGAAAGTATAGATTAGCTCAGACTATGGTGCCTACATGCAGTGATTAAGTGTGTTCAGGGGGTGGGGAGGATTAATCTGACATATTGTATGTGGAAAAGCAAATCCTTAATAAATAATACTCGCTGTGGTGTCAAGCTTTGAAGACCTCAGAGGACTTTCTCCTAGAGAAGTGACATATATATTTAAGCCGTGACTGAGCCTTGGAATATTATTTGATGATGGATAGGCAGCTGCACTATATAGGGTTGTGTGGCATATAGTGCGGTAGGTGTTAATCTTTGTCCTGATTGGAAATGGTGTGATGGGTGTTAAAGGGACACAGAGCAAAATTAACCCCTTAATGACCACAGCACTTTTCCATTTTCTGTCCGTTTGGGACCAAGGCTATTTTTACATTTTTGCGGTGTTTGTGTTTAGCTGTAATTTTCTTCTTACTCATTTACTGTACCCACACATATTATATACCGTTTTTCTCGCCACTAAATGGACTTTCTAAAGATACCATTATTTTCATCATATCTTATAATTTACTATAAAAAAAAATATAAAATATGAGGAAAAATTGAAAAAAACACACTTTTTCTAACTTTAACCCCCAAAATCTGTTACATATCTACAACCACCAAAAAACACCCATGCTAAATAGTTTCAAAATTTTGTCCTGAGTTTAGAAATACCCAATGTTTACATGTTCTTTGCTTTTTTTGCAAGTTATAGGGCCATAAATACAAGTAGCACTTTGCTATTTCCAAACCACTTTTTTCCAAAATTAGGGCTAGTTACATTAGAACACTAATATCTTTCAGGAATCCCTGAATATCCCTTGACATGTATATATTTTTTTTTAGTAGACATCCCAAAGTATTGATCTAGGACAATTTTGGTATATTTCATACCACCATTTCACCGCCAAATGCGATCAAATTGAAAAAAAAGTAAAATTTAGCTAGCAGTGAAGGGGTTAATTAGGGAGTTTGTAGGGAGCTTGCGATCAAATACAAAAAATCGTTCACTTTTTCACAAATTTTTTCACAAACTTTTGGTTTCTCACTGAAATTATTTACAAACAACTTGTGCAATTATGGCATAAATGGTTGTAAATTCTTCTCTGGGATCCCCTTTGTTCAGAAATAGCAGACATATATGGCTTTGGCGTTGCTTTTTGGTAATTAGAAGGCCGCTAAATGCCACTGCGCACCACAAGTGTATTATGCCCAGCAGTTAAGGGGTTAATTAGGGAGCTTTTAGGGAGCTTGTAGGGTTAATTTTAGCTTTAGTGTAGTATAGTAGACAACCCCAAGTATTGATCTAAGCACATTTTGGTATATTTCATGCCACCATTTCACCGCCAAATGCGATCAAATTGAAAAAAAAGTAAAATTTAGCTAGCAGTGAAGGGGTTAATTAGGGAGTTTGTAGGGAGCTTGCAGGGTTAATTTTAGCTTTAGTGTAGAGATCAGCCTCCCACCTGACACATCCCACCCCCTGATCCCTCCCAAACAGCTCCCTTCCCTCCCCCACCCCACAATTGTCCCCGCCATCTTAAGTACTGGCAGAAAGTCTGCCAGTACTAAAATAAAAGGGTTTTTAAAAAAAAATAATTTTTTTTAGCATATTTACATATGCTAGGGTGTAGGATCCCCCCCTTAGCCCCCAACCTCCCTGATCCCCCCCAAAACCGCTCTCTAACCCTCCCCTCTGCCTCATTGGGGGCCATCTTGGGTACTGGCAGCTGTCTGCCAGTACCCAGTTTGCAAAAAAAAAGTGCTTTTTTTATTTTTGTTTGGCTTTTTTCTGTAGTGTAGCTTCCCCCCCACACAGACAAACCCCCACCACCTTGCTGATCTTTTTTTTAAAAAAAAATATTTAGACATTTAAACATTTTTTATTAATAAATTTTCTGTAGTGTAGCGGTTCCCACCCGCTCCCTCCCCGTGCACGCACCCGCCCCCGCCCTCCCGTGCACGCGCGCGCATCCGTGCGCGCCCCCCGCTCATCGCCGCCCACGATCCCGCCCCCCCTGCACATAACCAGGGCCATCGATGGCCGCCACCCGCCTCCCGGTCCGGCTCCCACCCACCAACGCAGGGAGCCACCGATCTCCGGTGCAGAGAGGGCCACAGAGTGGCTCTCTCTGCACCGGATGGCTTAAAAAGGTTATTGCAGGATGCCTCCATATCGAGGCATCACTGCAATAACCGGAAAGCAGCTGGAAGCGAGCAGGATCGCTTCCAGCTGCTTTCCACACCGAGGACGTGCAGGGTACGTTCTCAGGCATTAACTGCCTTTTTTTTGAGGACGTACCCTGCACGTCCTCGGTCGTTAAGGGGTTAAAGGAAAATAAAAAAGCAAATGTATTCTTTCATGATTTAGACAGAACATGTGATTTTAAACAAATCTTTGATTTACTTCTATTATAAAATTTGCTTTGTTCTCCTAATATCCTTTGAAGAAAAGCATACCTAGGAAGGTTCAGGAACTGGGAACTAGCTACTGATTGGTAGATACACATGTATGTCTCTTGTTATTGGCTTAACGATGTGTTAAGCTAGGCTCCCAGTTGTGCATTGCTCCTCCTTCTGCAAAGGATACCAAGAGAATGAAGCAAAATTGATAATAGAAGTCAAGTGGAAAGTTATTTAAAAATCTATGCTCTATCTGAATCATGAAAGAAACATTTTGGGTTTCATGTTCCTTTAAGCTTGAATCCAAAGTATGTATTGCTGAAAAGCAGCATGCAGAAAAATATAAGTGAATTGTTACTAGATGTATAATTTAAAATATTATTAAAAACAGAATTCAACATTGTCCATGAGTTCTAATAAAACATCAACAGTAGTTAAAAGCCATGAAAGATACTTTGGGTTAGAAACCATATGAGTTATATTTTTCATAGAATGTATCAACAAAAAACGCTATTGAATTTTAAGCAGCATGCCCCTGCTCCTATACTTAACATTGTTAAGTATAAATAAAGTTGCACGGTGACGTCATCACGTTAATGGGGCGTGACGTCACCACGCAAAACAGGAAGCCCCGGCAATGCCTGTCACTCTACAGGCATGATCGCTGGGGTAGGAGCAGGTGGGAGTCCCTAGATCTCCCTCAAGGTGGGAGAGTGCTAGCGATGACTCTGAGCCATCGTTAGCACCATAGTGGGAAACTCTGCAACGGCTCACAGCCATCGTTAGCACTCAAGAGGTTAATGAAAACTTGTGTAGAAGAAAATATTGTTGGGAAGCCTTTTTATTAGAAGAAGTATGACCCCTTTATTGAACAAAAAAACAACTTGTAAAAATGTTTCTAGTTTTTAATATTTCCTCTTTACAATGCAAATTCCTATGTTAAACAGTGCCTTACAGAATATATGCTTGTGCAAGACACAGCGCTTTAAGGTGCAGATTGACTCGTGCTTTTATCCGTAGATCAACAACATATTCAATTGGCTTAACCTGTGCCGTTAATTTCAATGGGTCAAAATCCCATCATCTTTAAATTAACAATAGTGTAAATTCTACAGAAATGTGAAGTACCAGGACTCGCTGCGTTGTGCAGATAATTTGCACATATCGATTGCTGTTGATCTCTGTGCGCATTTTTGTTAACAGCCCTTTTCTTACAATTTCCTACTCGCTGGCCTTTCTACTTAGAACCCGAAGGGTTAAACAGTTGATGGATGTGCATTTTGCATGTTATTCCAGTATCAATTCATTTCTAGTAAATTCGCTATTTCTTTCATGTTCCGCCTCACACAGCCTTTTTTGTGAAGCTGAAAAAATAAGGCAAAACCTAATCAAGCAGGTGAAAGAAGAGCTGTCAGAGGCCAGCCAAGCATGAAACGGAGTCACAGACCTCCAGGGAGGCACTCTGAGCAATTAAATATACTGAATGCTCTGACTGCACCATTCTCCCTTCTTTTCTTACTTAGTGCTGAGCACAGTGAGACCCATTCAGAGAGGGACAGCAGTGTACATAATTCAGATCCCCCCTCTGTTTAGGTCAGACACTTATAGTGCTAGGTTTCCTATACCTCCATGGGAGCACAGGCAGCTGACAATATTCATAACATAAGACCACCCCATGACCAAGTAGTCTGATCCAGCTTTCCAAGGGTTTTCCATTTAGAAGCAGGACCAACCTAGGGGAAGCTATTCACCTATTCCATTGATGAGCCCTACCTTACATATAGGGCGGGCTGTTCAACACAACAATACTGGATGACCATCAGGTGATCAGAAGAAATGTATAGGTGGCTTTGTGATCAGACTTGCAGCTCCTGTCAGCTATATGTTCTCATTGAACCTTGTATCAGACTCTATTACCCACAGTACCTGCAAGTTGTACACCCAGAACAGCCCCCAAACCAGAACTAATGGCGCTGATGCCTTTCAGGTATATGCCCACATTAGAACTTAAGTCAGACTCAAATCACTTTTGTTCCTGTTTGACAACTAGCCAGATCTCTAATAAAAATGCATTAAATGCCCAGGTTTTTCTTTTTCAGACTCTATTTTAAAGGGCAATCAATCGGGCTAAGTTACAAACTTGTGGCATGATCTGCCGCTGGCAAGCACCCTCAGGAGTCAGTTGCGGTTTACTGACCACAGAAGCGGTATTCAGGGACACTCTACACACGCTACGTATAATATGTTTAAAGTGAGGTTGCTATATATATATATTTTAGATGTACATTACAGGGTGAGATGATTTCTTCATTTTCCATGCATTGATGAATTGAGATCTTTTTAAACTATATTGTATTTATGTATTACTGTATTGTGCGGAGCAATGATTACTACTTTAACAATTTTGCTTATCAGTCATTGCACACCTGTGAATTAACAGGTTAAAAGCAGATGATGTAATGCCCCATGTGACTAAGAGGTGGAGTTTGAGGGCTCACTCTGAGATATTGGTTTTAACCAATCACTTAGGGCTAGATTTATCATAGCTGAGGCGTACAGGGGCACGTATACGAAATTACCCGTAGGTAATTAACATTGCACACGAGCGCAATTTTGCGCTCGCGTGCAATCCCGCCCCTGCCCGCGCACAACCAATCACGCGCAGGCAGGAGCTGTCAATCTCCTTGGTCGGACTCGACCGAGGAGATTGAATTTCGCCAGTTCAGAGGTGGCGAAGAGATTAGGGAAGCAGCAGTCTGGTGACCGCTGCTTGTTAAATTGCGGCGAGCAAGTTCTTGTGAGAACTTGCTGCCGTAAGGGCTTAATAAATCTAGCCCTAAGTATTAAGTGTTTTAAAAGGACTGCCTTTGTCAGTTAACTGCAGCTACGATTACGGCTGTAAAAGCCGAAATGCGTCAGCAGCAGTGCAGAGGAGTGAGCTCCTCATCCCATACCCACTGTCAGAGTGGCAGATTGATCTGTTCTAAAGTTTAACTACGTTGGAATAAAAGACAGTCGGGTAGATTACAAGTCTTGCGTTATGAGCTGTGCGGTGCTAACCTGCAGTTTATTCTCACCGTTCACTTACCTACAGCGCTGGTATTACAGGTTTTTACAAACCCGGCGTTAAAAGGCAAGAAGTGAGCGTAGAGCAAAATTGTGCTCCATACCACACTCCAATACCAGTGTTGCTTAAGTCAGCGGTGAGCTGGTCATACGTGCTCGTGCACGATTTCCCCATAGACTTCAATGAGGAGAGCCGGCTGAGAAAAAGTCTAACACCTGCCAAAAAGCAGCGTAAAACTCAGTAACGCAGCCCCATTGATTCCTATGGGGAAACTAAAGTTATGTTTACACCTAACACCCTAACATGAACCCGAGTCTAAACACCCCTAATCTAACACTTATTAACCCCTAATCTGCCGCCCTGACATCGCCGACACCTACATTATATTTATTAACCCCTAATCTGCTGCCCCCAACATCGCCAACACCTACATTATATTTATTTACCCCTAATCTCCCTCCCCCAATGTCGCTGCAACCTACCTACATTTATTAACCCCTAATCTCCTGCCCCCAACGTCGCCGCCACTATTCTAAATTTATTAACCCCTAAACCTAAGTCTAACCCTAACCCTAACACCCCCTAACTTAAATATAATTTAAATAAATCTAAATAAAATTACTATCAATAACTAACACCGAGATTACGAGTTTGGCGTTAGCCTTAAAAAGCAGCGTTGAGAGGTCCCAACACTGCTTTTTACCTAACGATGGTATTACGAGTCTGACAGGTACAGGCTCACCGCTCACTTTTCTTCCGCGACTCGAGGCTACCGCAAATCCCCTTACGTCAATTGCGTATCATATCTTTTTAATGGGATTTGCCTAATGCTGGTATTACGAGTCTTGGAAGAAGTGAGCGGTAGACCCTCTCCTGTCAAGACTTTGACCGCATTTAAAAGTCAGTAGTTAAGAGTTTTATGGGCTAACGCCGGAACATAAAACTCTTAACTAAAGTGCTACAATGTACACTAACACCCATAAACTACCTATTAACCCCTAAACCAAGGACCCCCACATCGCAAACACTAAAATAAAATTTTTTTAACCCCTAATCTGCCGACCGGACGTCGCCTCCACCTACATTATACCTATGAACCCCTAATCTGCTGCCCCAAACATTGCCGACACCTACATTATATTTATTAACCCCTAATCTGCTGCCCCCAACGTCGCCGCCACCTACCTACAATTATTAACCCCTAATCTGCTGACCGGACATCGCCGCCACTGTAATAAATGTATTAACCCCTAAACCGCCGCACTCCCGCCTCGCAAACACTAGTTAAACACCTACTTACATTTATTAACCCCTAATCTGCCACCCCCAATGTTGCCTCTACTATATTAAAGTTATTAACCCCTAAACCTAAGTCTAAACCTAACCCTAACCCCCCCAACTTAAATATAATTTAAATTAAACTAAATACATTTAACATAATTAAATACATTAATCCTATTTAAAACTAAATACTTACCTGTAAAATAAACCCTAAACTAGCTACAATATAACTAATAGTTGTATCTAGCTTATCGTTTATTTTTATTTTACAAGCAAGTTTGTATTTATTTTAACTAGGTAGACTAGTTAGTAAATAGTTATTAACTATTTACTAACTACCTAGCTAAAATAAATACAAATTTACCTGTAAAATAAAACCTACACTACACTAACACCTAACACTACAATTAAATAAATTACCTACATTAAATACAATTAAATAAATTAAATTAAATTAGCTAAATCACAAAAAACCCCACTAAATTACAGAAAATAAAAAACAAATTACAAGATCTTTAAACTAATTACACCTAATCTAATAGCCCTATCAAAATAAAAAAGCCCCCCCAGAAAAAACCTAGCCTAAACTAATCTACCAATAGCCCTTAAAAGGGCCTTTTGCAGGGCATTGCCTCAAAGAAATCAGCTCTTTTACCTGTAAAAGAAAATACAAACAACCCCCCCCAGCAGTAAAACCCACCACCCACACAACCAACCCCCCAAATAAAATCCTAACTAAAAAAAACCTAAGCTCCCCATTGCCCTGAAAAGGGCATTTGGATGGGTATTGCCCTTAAAAGGGCATTTAGCTCTATTGCTGCCCAAAGCCCTAACCTAAAAATAAACCCACCCAATACACCCTTAAAAATCCCTAACACTAAGCCCGAAGATTCACTTACCGGGTGAAGTCTTCATCCAAGCGGCAAGATGTCCTCAACGAAGCCAGCAGAAGTAGTCCTCCAGACGGCCAGAAGTCTTCATCCAAACGGCATCTTCTATCTTCATCCTTCCGACGCAAAGCGGCTCCATCTTCAAGACATCCGGTGCGGAACATCCTCTTCAATCGACGTCTTCTTCGAAATGAATATCTCTTTAAGTTACGTCATCCAAGATGGCGTCCCTTAGATTCCGATTGGCTGATAGAATTCTATCAGCCAATCGGAATTAAGGTAGAAAAAATCCTATTGGCTGATGCATTCAGCCAATAGGATTGAGCTGGCATTCTATTGGCTGTTCCAATCAGCCAATAGGATTTTTTCTACCTAACGTCGGTAGAGGGTGTACGGCTCACTTTTTGGCCTCCCAGGACAAACTCGTAATACCAGCGCTATGGAAGTCCCATAGAAAAAAGGGTTTACGAACTCTATGTAAGTCGTTTTGCGGTAAAGCCAAAAAAGTGTGCGGTACACCTATACCAGCAAGACTCGTAATTGCAGCGGGAGTAAAAAAGCAGCGTTAGGACCTGTTAACGCTGCTTTTTCACCTTACCGCAAAAACTCGTAATCTAGGCGAGTGTTTTATCAATATCCTTGGTGTGGCGGTGCTCCTTTACTTTGTTGGTGTGGAATGTGACTCTCATACCTACCTAGCATACATGGTAGAGTAAGATTCCTTCATTATAAGTATAACACAAATAACTTTCTGGTATGAATTCTAGAGTATGGGACGGAGTTAATCTTCTTCCTAGGATAGGTGTGAGTCACATTCTTTCCAGAAAAGGTGTGAGAGCCAAATGCCAGTACAGATTTCCTTTGGAGTTCAGATTCCTAGACTAAATATGTTTAATATTCAAGTACTAACAAAAAATATCTTATAGATTCCTTCACAGATTAGCTGTGAGAGTCAGATTCCTATAGATAACAGATGTGAAAGTTAAATGCCAACAAAGATGAGCTCTGAGAGTTAGATTCCTACACATAATATGTATGAGAGTCAGATAGCTATGCAGAAAAGGTGTGAGAGTCAGACGCCAATGGAGAATCGCCACAAGAGTCACATATTACTCATATTAGGCACAAGAGTCAGATTTCTACGCATTGTAGAGTGAAATACCAACACAGATAACACTCAGATTACTACACATAATAGGTCAAAGAGTCAGATACCAAGGAGAATAGCAGTGAGAGTCAGATTCCTACACAAAATGGGTGTGAGGGTTAGATTCCTACACCACATATGTGTAATAGGCACCAACACAAAATAGCTGTGAGCATCAGATTTGTACACATAGGGCTAGATTACGAATGGCGCGCTAACTCTTGTGCGCGAGCGATATCAGGTTCATCACAGCTGTGCACGTTGGAAGAAGTGCGCGTATCAGAGGTTGAAAGTAAATGCAATCGCTTGAGCGCGTCAGGATAGCACAACTTTAAAGCTCTGGTTTACTGTTACACAAGTCAAAAAAGTGTCACAAAAACATCAAAAATACATTTAAAATTACAGTTTTTTTTTTTTTTTAAATGGCATAAATAAGTTAAAAAAGGCTCAAAGATATGAGGTCTCAGGTGTAAGAAAAAAAAGCCTGCAAAGGGCTTTAACATAGAGATACATACATATACATGTCTAAATATATTTACAGACATATACACAATCACATATAAACACATACAAACATATGTATACATATATAGACTTATATATAAGTGCATTGGAGTCCTTTACAGTCAAGTAGCCGAAAACAATGTATTTGTAAATAGATTTTCCTATATATATATATATATCTGTATATACCTATATCACATATATACATATATGTATATATATATATTGTACCAAGATACCAGATCAGATATATCTATTTATGAATAAATAGAAAATATTCTTCTATGTGAAGAACATTGGAATGTGAAATATTAATATATTCATGTTGGGTTAGCGCACTTGAGAAAATGCAATCGGGTTAGCTTGCAAGTAGTGTTTATTATTTTTTTTCACTTTTTGCACTTTATTGATTTCTATGGGGGAATACGTTAAGACGGGAGTGATATTGTAACTTCAGCATTTTGCGCGCATTGGTTTAGCGTGTGAGCGAAAACGTTCTGCTTTCAATTTGCAATACGTGCGCTACCCAACGTGTGCAAAAAATAGTTCTAATGAAGTTATATGTATATCTGCTCCTGATTGGATCACTAAATGGATTCTCATCTAGTTAGGCACAGGGGCTCAACTTTAGCTATGTATTTAACTCCCCAGCAGCACATATGGTTAAATTCCAATCTTTCTCATCCTTTTCATCAATGGATTTTTGTCTCCACATGTGAGTGATCACAATCTGATCTGTACTGGGAAATGTTTAAGTTGGATCTGAGCAGATAGAGAAAAAAATCACCCATAGGATTCATAGACAGCAAAGGCTTCAGGGATCACAAAACCCACAGACCACAGGCTTTTTTGCCTGTATTCCATGACAATTTGGAATATTTCTATCATCTTAAAAGGTTATAAAACTCCAAATTTTTCTTTCATGATTCATATATTACAGGCAATTTTAATCAGCTTTCTAGTTTACTTCTAATATGAAATATGCTTTATTCTCTTGGTATCTTTTGTTGAAGAAGGAGCAATGCCCTACTGGGGAGCTAGCTGAACATACATGGTGAACCAATGACAAGAGGTATGTATGTGCATCCACCAATCAGCAGCAAGCTCCTAGTAATGCAATGCTGCTCATGAGCCTACCCTCATATTCTTTTCAACAAAGTATACCAGGAGAACTAAGAACATTAAATAATAGAAGTAAATTGTAAATTAGTTTTAAATGTCATGCTTTATTTAAATAAATAAAATGATGTGATCAGGGAGCTGTCAGAAGAGGCTCAGATACAAGGTAATCACAGAGGTAAAAAGTATATTAATATAACAGTGTTGTGCAAAACTAGGGAATGGGTAATAAAACAATATAAATTTAAAAGTAGACTGTCCCTTTAAAGGAACATGAAGCCCAAAATATTTATTTCATTATTCAGATAGAGAATAGAATTTAAATAAAATTTCCAATCTACTTCTATTATTAAATTGGCTTTTTTCTCACATTATTCTTTGTTGAAGAGATATCTAAATAGCTAGTGTGCACATCTCTGGAGCACATGACAGGAAATAGTGCTGCCATCTAGTGCTCTTGCTAATGTATAACATTGTTGCAAAACGGATGCCATAAAGTACTGCAGACACATGCGCACTCCTGAACTTACCTTTCTGTTTTTGAAAAAAGGATAACAAGAAAACAAAGAAATTATGATAACAGAAGTACACTGGAAAGTTGTTTAAAATTGCATGTTCCATCTGAATCATGAAATACAAAATGTGGGGTTTTATGTCCCTTTAAAGGAACACTAAACCCAAAAGTTTTCTTTCATGAATCAGGTAGAGAATACAATTTTAAATAGCATTCCAATTTACTTCTATTATCTAATTTGTTTCATTCTTTAGATATCCTTTATTTAAGAAATAGCAATATACATGGGTGAACCAATCACACAAGACATCTATGTACAGCCACCAATCAGCAGCTACTGAGCCTATCTAGATATGCTTTTCAGCAAATAATATAGAGAAAATGAAGCAAATTAGATAATAGAAGTAAATGAGAAAGTTGTTTAAAATTGTATGCTCTTTCTAAATCCTGAAAGAAAAATTTTGGGTTTCATGTCCCTTTAATGAAAGGAATTTGTTTAAATGTTTATTGAAATAGAGATTTTTTTTTTTACAATGGAATGTCCCTTTAATTTTTTTGTTGTTGATGTTTATTATGCAACCCCTGTTGCAATGCTGCCATAAATTCTTAAGCATGGAGATACAGAAGTATCAAATCTTATATAACGCTATAAATTCAGAATAATATCATCTTTTCAGTGTCTATAATAAAAGTAATGACTCATAAGATGGAAACCGGCATATGAAATGTTCGCACCACCAAGTGACAAGAAAGATAGAAAAATCACAGAGGTGCCAAAATAAAATGACTATGAGAGTGATACAAAGTATTCCCAACACAAAATAATAAAGATAAAGAAAGATGATTATAGCGGTAAAAGATGTATGCAGTGCTAAACAGTGAGATTCAGTGTTGCATTAACATGGAAGGTAAATAGCTCCTCTTTATAGACCTGTAACATAGCAACATCTTGGATTTGTCAACTCTGATTTGCAGATTCACTTGTAGATGTGAATGTGGGGCTGAATGATGGACTTCAAAATCAGGCATATTATTTAGGTATGTGGGTGATAAAGGAGGTGCAAAGCCAAAGGCCTAATATGGGTAAGTGGCTAACAAACGAGCTGCAGGAGCTTGGGGTTTAATGGGGTCTAGTAACATGCATGAGGGTGTGAAACTGAATTCTGATGAATGCACGTGTTTAATAGAAGGAGTGATGGACCATATGTTTTATATGAGGTCTGATTTTGGTTTGTTTATTAAAGAGCAGAAGCTCTGGAACTGAAATGAGGTCAGAGGAATTATTGAAGGAACGCTGAGCCATGTGTCTGATATAAGGTCACATGACTTATAAAGGGGCTGCTGGCCATGAGTCTGATATGAGGTCACATGAGTTATAGAGGGGCTGCTGGCCATGAGTTTGATATGAGGTCACATGAGTTATAGAGGGGCTGCTGGCCATGAGTTTGATATGAGGTCAAATGACTTATAGAGGGACTGCTGAGCCATGTGTCTGATATGAGGTCAGATGACTTATAGAAGGACTGCTGAGCCACATGTCTGATATTAGGTCAGATGACTTATAGAAGGAACACTGAGCCATGTGTCTGATATCAGGTCAGGTGACTTATAGAAGGACCGCTGAGCCATGTTTCTGATATGAGGTCAGATGACTTATAGAGGGACTGCTGAGCCATGTGTCTGATATGAGGTCAGATGACTTATAGAGGGACTGCTGGTTCATGTGTCTGATATGAGGTCAAATGACTTATAGAGGGACTGCTGAGCCATGTGTCTGATATGAGGTCACATGACTTATAGAAGGACTGCTGAGCCACGTGTCTGATATTAGGTCAGATGACTTATAGAAGGAACACTGAGCCATGTGTCTGATATCAGGTCAGGTGACTTATAGAAGGACCGCTGAGCCATGTTTCTGATATGAGGTCAGATGACTTATAGAGGGACTGCTGAGCCATGTGTCTGATATGAGGTCAGATGACTTATAGAGGGACTGCTGGTTCATGTGTCTGATATGAGGTCAGATGACTTATAGAGGGACTGCTGGGCCATGAGTCTGATATGAGGTCACATGACTTATAGACGGACTGCTGGGCCATGTGTCTGATATGTTGTCTGATTTGGGTTTGTTTCTTATAGAGGGGAAGCAGGGGGCTTCTTATATGAGATTACATGAATTATACAGGGGCTACTGGCCATTAGTCTGATATGAGGTCTGGTGTTGGTTTGCAGCTTATGGAAGGGCTACAAGGGTTCTGATCTGGGGTTAGAGAATGGCTTATGGCTTATATAGTGGCTTATGGGCCATTGGTCTGATCTGAGGTCTTGCGAGCGAGCAAGGCTTCTGGGTTATGGGTCTTATCTGTAGTTTGATCTGTGCATGTGGCTTCAGGTGTCATAAATATAGCATGAGCAAAAATTCAGGGTCAGCTCATTCTAAAAGTTCTCAGGTTTCCAAACACTTCCTAATACACATGTACATCAAGACATGTTCCTCTTACCTCCTGCTAATACAAAGACATCATAAAGTACACCTCCATCTACCCCAAATATCCAGACATCAGGATACAAACCTCCCATTTACCCTAAATATCCAGACATCAGGATACAAACCTCCATCTACCCTGAATATCCAGACATCAGGATACAAACCTCCCATCTACCCTGAATATCCAGACATCAGGATACAAAACTCCCATTTACCCTAAATATCCAGACATCAGGATACAAACCTCCATCTACCCCAAATATCCAGACATCAGGATACAAAACTCCCATTTACCCTAAATATCCAGACATCAGGATACAAACCTCCATCTACCCTGAATATCCAGACATCAGGATACAAACCTCCCATCTACCCTAAATATTGAGACATCAGGATGCAAACCTCCCATCTACCCCAAATATCCAGACATCAGGATACAAACCTCCCATCTGCCCCAAATATCCAGACATCAGGATGCAAACCTCCCAACTACCTCAAATATCCAGACATCAGGATACAAACCTCCCATCTACCCTGAATATTCAGACATCAGAATACAAACCTCCCATCTACCCCAAATATCCAGACATCAGGATACAAACCTCCCATCTACCCTAAATATCCAGACATCAGGATACAAACCTCCCATCTACCCTGAATATCCAGACATCAGGATACAAACCTCCCATCTACCCTGAATATCCAGACATCAGGATACAAACCTCCCATCTACCCTGAATATCCAGACATCAGGATACAAACCTCCCATCTACCCTGAATATCCAGACATCAGGATACAAACCTCCCATCTACCCTGAATATCCAGACATCAGGATACAAACCTCCCATCTACCCTACATATCCAGACATCAGGATACAAACCTCCCATCTACCCTGAATATCCAGACATCAGGATACAAACCTCCCATCTACCCTGAATATCCAGACATCAGGATACAAACCTCCCATCTACCCCAAATATCCAGACATCAGGATACAAACCTCCCATCTACCCCAAATATCCAGATATCAGGACACAAACCTCCCATCTCCATCAAATAAACAGATATCAGGATACAAACCTCCCATTAGGGCAGGCAACTCTCTTCTGGTCCTAGTACAATGAGGCCAGAACATGTACTTCTCACCTCCTCCTCATACAGAAATATCCGGCTATGTACCTCATGCTCCACGGATATCAAGGCAAAAATTCTCACCTCACTCAAACACACAGACATCAGGATACATATCTTGTGGCTCAAACTTTTCCTAACGCACATGAAACCCTCACCTCTTTTTAATAAGAACCTCTCACCTTCTCTTGATACACTTCTAACTAATGAGAACCTCTCATCTTATCTTAATACAGAAATCAAAACATGTGCCTGTCATTCAGTGGCAGTTCCAGAAATTAATTGTGTGTGTGTTGGGGGGGAGCACATCTCAGATCTCTGTACAGGACTGATTAAGGACCATTGGGTCATGTTTGTTCTGTAGAAAGGGTCACTGTGGGCGGAGATGGAGTTAAGTGTGTTCTGTGGGTGGAGCTACAAATAAGCAAGCGCTAACCAAGGTGCTTAACCTAAAATGGGCCTAAGCTTTAACTTCCTGCTATTTAAATAAAGATCGCAAGAGAATGAAGACAAATTGATAATAGGAGTAAATTAGAAAGTTGCTTAAAATTGCTGCTCTATCCAAATCATTAAAGAAAAAAATTGTTTTTAGTGTCCCTTTAATTCTCTGCCCTGTATGAAGTGTTGGAAAATATTTGTTTCATAAACAGATGCATTTAATTCCAAATACTGGTGTCACTTTATTGTAAGTTCATGGAAGGAAATTATTCTTAATAATATTTAAAAGCATTTAGATTTTCCACACATGACATTTTCTCTTGAACCTAAAGACACAGCAGGTTTTAAAAGGCACATTTCATGCATAAAGCAGCTACGGTTATTTGTAACATGTCAGAATGAAAAAACACAATGTAAAACATCAATAAATATAAATACAGATCAGGAGCTGCAAGCTCTGTTTCTTGACTAGTTAAAATATATTCGTAGAATTGTTATATATTATTCTTATTTTACACAAATAAAGCAAATCAAATATATGGTCGGCAGAATAAGCAGAGAGTATTTTTATGATTGAAAAGACAAGTGGGTAGATTTATCATAGTGCGAGCGGACATGATACGATGTAGCGTATCATGTCCGCTGCACATCGATAAATGCCGACAGCATACTCTCTCGGCATTTATTATTGCACCAGCAGTTCTTGCTTGTTGATTGACAAGTTATGGAGCAGTGGTCTTTAGACCTCTTCTTCATAACTTTTATTTCCAGCGAGCCTAAAGGCTCGCTGGAAACAAGGGCTTACAGAACTTGATAAATCGGCCCAAGGTCTCGGCAGTCTATTGTCATATGCATAAGTAAATAGAACGATTAGTTCAATGTTTATACCACTGCACATCATTGGCCTTGATGCGTTAAAGGGATATGTTAGTGACGTAATAAAAATGCTTTCATTTCTTACAGCCTTTTATTATTGTAGAAATTATGTGTTTAACCTTGCAAAAAGGGGTTAAAGACAGTTACGTACCACTCAGGATCTATGATCCATCGCTACTTCTGAGGAGGACACAGCCAGTGAGCCAATCAGAAAGAGTATAAGCACATAGCTGCAATGCCCTGCTGCGGTAGCTATGTATTTAACTGTTTTATGTTCAAATTTCTTTGACAGACACCTATAAATATTGTAAAGCAGAGTGTGCCTTATTTTCTATTGATTTCAACACAATTCCAGTCAAACAGTTAAACTGTGTAATATATATATATTTTAAAAAGCACCCAAGACACCTTATGATATTTATGGGAATTCAGTATTTCTTTCAAGGTTTTGCTAGATTTTAATATCGTATCTGCACACCTCTCAAAAATGACAACTGAACTGCTGGACATGATTAAGGGCATCTGTTGTCTTTTTTTATCTAAATTTTATAGTAAACTATTTTTAACTTTTTAGTGCTGCTGCTTAAAGAAACATAAAACACAGCATTTTAGTTGGCTGATTAAAATAGTGTAAGTGTAAACAAAATAGTTTCCAATTCATTTCTATGATCAAATTGACTTCTCTTGGTATCCTTTGTAGAAAAGAAGGTAGGTAGGCTTAGGAGCATGCATGTCTGGAGCACTATATGGCAACCATTTTTCAAGACTTTTAGATTGTAATTTCTCTCGGGAATATGGTCCTTAATTCCTCCTGTATGTGTTTGTAAAATGTTGTCTTGTCTCTTACAAGTTTTATAACATTGTTTTATCTAAATGAATTGTACCCATGGACAGCGCTATGGAATATGTTTGCACTTTATAAATAAAGTATAATAATAATAATAATAATAATAATAAATAAGACTGCTGCTAACAATGTTATACATTTGCAAGAACACTAGATGGCAGCAGTGTTTGAGCAAACTGCTATCATACAGTTCTTGAGAAACAATGGGGTAGATTTATCATAGTGCGAGCGGACATGATACAATGACAGCATATAATGTCCGCTGCACATCGATAAATGCAGACAGCATACACTGTCGGCATTTATCATTGCGCCAGCAGTTCTTGTGAACTGCTGGTGCAATGCCGCCCCCTGCAGATTCATGGCCAATCGACCGCTAGCAGGGGGTGTCAATCAACCCAATCGTATTCGATTGGGTTAATTTCTGTCCGCGGCCTCAGAGCAGGCGGACAAGTTAAGGCTCGCCGGAAACAAGGGGCATAGGGAGCTTGATCAATCGGCCCCCTGGAGTGAATGTCTAGTCATCATTTTGTCACACAGTACAGTGTGAATCCTTTCAATATCTACCACTAAGAAGTGCCTTGTTTCATTTCCCATAATCCCAAAATGTTTTGGTGACTTAATGCATTAAATAAAATATTGAAAAGCCATGGCACTGTAAATTTCATAACTACTATTTCCGGCGAGCCTGAAGAATCGTGAGGAAACAGGGGCATCAAGTACTATACGGAGCTTGATAAATCATCCCCAATGTGATAAAGTAATGAGATCTGATTATACCTACAGATATAAGATACAGACACATGTATATGTACACAATGTGATAAAGTAATGAGATTTGATTATACCTACAGATATAAGATAAAGACACATGTATATGTACACAATGTGATAAAGTAATGAGATCTGATTATACCTACAGATATAAGATAAACACAAATGTATATGTACACAGTGTTATACAGTAATGAGATCTGATTATACCTACAGATATAAGATAAAGACACATGTATATGTACACAGTGTGATAATGTAATGCAATATGATTATACCTACAGATATAATATAAAGAAGCAGGTATATGTACACAATGTGATAAAGTAACAAGATCTGATTATACCTACAGATATAAGATAAAGACACATGCATTTGGCTTTGTGAGCTCGCATGATGGTGTGCCTGTGTTAGGGACTCAGGCGGTGGAAAGGACCTTGACGTGGTGCCTGAGCTTTCCCATTTGGCCAAATGCGGGGACTAACCTTTCCAGTTGTGATTTTATCTTAGCTGTGAGCTAGCTGGTGAGTGCTGGGTGTTTCTATGTGTTGTATTACTTTTTATTTGTAATCTCCCTTGTTTCTTGCACCCATTCCGGACTGGGGTTAACTGCCTGTGGCTCTGGTGACATCACAGCTTTTTTGGAGTGCTATTTAGCACCCAGGGCTGGATGTTACTGAGTCACAGGATGTGTACCTGATCCGGTCTTGGAGTGCAGTTCCCTTCCATGTTTTGTATTTTCTATGGGTGATTACAGCCACCTGTGCACCCCTTCTTTGTTCTCAGTTTGTTTGGCTTTGTGAGCTCGCATGATGGTGTGCCTGTGTTAGGGACTCAGGCGGTGGAAAGGACCTTGACGTGGTGCCTGAGCTTTCCCATTTGGCCAGATGCGGTGACTAACCTTTCCAGTTGTGATTTTATCTTAGCTGTGAGCTAGCTGGTGAGTGCTGGGTGTTTCTATGTGTTGTATTACTTTTTATTTGTAATCTCCCTTGTTTCTTGCACCCAATCCGGACTGGGGTTAACTGCCTGTGGCTCTGGTGACATCACAGCTTTTTTGGAGTGCTATTTAGCACCCAGGGCTGGATGTTACTGAGTCACAGGATGTGTACCTGATCCGGTCTTGGAGTGCAGTTCCCTTCCATGTTTTGTATTTTCTATGGGTGATTACAGCCACCTGTGCACCCCTTCTTTGTTCTCAGTTTGTTTGGCTTTGTGAGCTCGCATGATGGTGTGCCTGTGTTAGGGACTCAGGCGGTGGAAAGGACCTTGACGTGGTGCCTGAGCTTTCCCATTTGGCCAGATGCGGGGACTAACCTTTCCAGTTGTGATTTTATCTTAGCTGTGAGCTAGCTGGTGAGTGCTGGGTGTTTCTATGTGTTGTATTACTTTTTATTTGTAATCTCCCTTGTTTCTTGCACCCATTCCGGACTGGGGTTAACTGCCTGTGGCTCTGGTGACATCACAGCTTTTTTGGAGTGCTATTTAGCACCCAGGGCTGGATGTTACTGAGTCACAGGATGTGTACCTGATCCGGTCTTGGAGTGCAATTCCCTTCCATGATATGTACACAATGTGATACAGTAATGAGATCTGATTATACCTACAGATATAAGATAAAGACACATGTATATGTACACAGTGTGATAATGTAATGAGATCTGATTATACCTACAGATATAATATAAAGAAGCAGGTATATGTACACAATGTGATAAAGTAATGAGATCTGATTATACCTACAGATATAAGATAAAGACACATATATATGTACACAATTTGATAAAGTAATGAGATGTGACTATACCTACAGATATAAGATCAAGACACATGTATATGTACACAATTTGATAAAGTAATGAGATCTGATTATACCTACAGATATAAGATAAAGACACATGTATATGTACACAGTGTGATAAAGTAATGATATCTGATTAAACCTACAGATATAAGATAAAGACACATATATGTACACAGTGTGATAACGTACTGAGATCTGATTATACCTATATATAAAAGATAAAGACACATGTATATGTGCACTGTGTGATTCAGTAATGAGATGTGACTATACCTACAGATATAAGATAAAGACACATGTATATGTACACAGTGTGATACAGTAATGAGATCTGATTATACCTACAGATATAAGATAAAGACACATGTATATGTACACAGTGTGATAAAGTAATGATATCTGATTATACCTACAGATATAAGATAAAGACACATATATGTACACAGTGTGATAAAGTAATGAGATCTGATTATACCTATATATAAAAGATAAAGACACATGTATATGTGCACTGTGTGATTCAGTAATGAGATCTGATTATACCTACAGATATAAGATAAAGACACATATATGTACACAGTGTGATACAGTAATGAGATCTGATTATACCTACAGATATAAGATAAAGACACATGTATATGTACACAGTGTGATAAAGTAATGATATCTGATTATACCTACAGATATAAGATAAAGACACATGTATATGTACACAGTGTGATACAGTAATGAGATCTGATTATACCTACAGATATAAGATAAACACAAATGTATATGTACACAGTGTAATACAGTAATGAGATCTGATTATACCTACAGATATAAGATGCAGACACATGTATATGTACACAATGCAATAAAGTAATGAGATCTGATTATACCTACAGATAAAAGATAAAGACACATGTATATGTACACAATGTGATACAGTAATGAGATCTGATTATACCTACAGATATAAGATAAAGACACATGTATATGTACACAGTGTGATAATGTAATGCAATATGATTATACCTACAGATATAATATAAAGAAGCAGGTATATGTACACAATGTGATAAAGTAACGAGATCTGATTATACCTACAGATATAAGATAAAGACACATGTATATGTACACAATTTGATAAAGTAATGAGATCTGATTATACCTACAGATATAAGATAAAGACACATGTATATGTACACAGTGTGATAAAGTAATGATATCTGATTATACCTACAGATATAAGATAAAGACACATATATGTACACAGTGTGATAAAGTAATGAGATCTGATTATACCTATATATAAAAGATAAAGACACATGTATATGTGCACTGTGTGATTCAGAAATGAGATCTGATTATACCTACAGATATAAGATAAAGACACATATATTTACACAGTGTGATACAGTAATGAGATCTGATTATACCTACAGATATAAGATAAAGACACATGTATATGTACACAGTGTGATAAGGTAATGATATCTGTTTATACCTACAGATATAAGATAAAGACACATATATGTACACAGTGTGATAAAGTAATGAGATCTGATTATACCTATATATAAAAGATAAAGACACATGTATATGTGCACTGTGTGATTCAGTAATGAGATCTGATTATACCTACAGATATAAGATAAAGACACATATATGTACACAGTGTGATACAGTAATGAGATCTGATTATACCTACAGATATAATATAAAGAAGCAGGTACATGTACCCAATGTGATAAAGTAACGAGATCTGATTATACCTACAGATATAAGATAAAGACACATGCATATGTACACAATGTGATACAGTAATGAGATCTGATTATACCTACAGATATAAGATAAAGACACATGTATATGTACACAGTGTGATAATGTAATGAGATCTGATTATACCTACAGATATAATATAAAGAAGCAGGTATATGTACACAATGTGATAAAGTAACGAGATCTGATTATACCTACAGATATAAGATAAAGACACATGTATATGTACACAATTTGATAAAGTAATGAGATCTGATTATACCTACAGATATAAGATAAAGGCACATGTATATGTACACAATTTGATAAAGTAATGAGATGTGACTATACCTACAGATATAAGATAAAGACACATGTATATGTACACAATTTGATAAAGTAATGAGATATGATTATACCTATATATAAAAGATAAAGACACATGTATATGTGCACTGTGTGATTCAGTAATGAGATCTGATTATACCTACAGATATAAGATAAAGACACATGTATATGTACACAGTGTGATAAAGTAATGATATCTGATTATACCTACAGATATAAGATAAAGACACATGTATATGTACACAGTGTGATAAAGTAATGATATCTGATTATACCTACAGATATAAGATAAAGACACATATATGTACACAGTGTGATAAAGTAATGAGATCTGATTATACCTATATATAAAAGATAAAGACACATGTATATGTACACAGTGTGATAAAGTAATGATATCTGATTATACCTACAGATATAAGATAAAGACACATGTATATGTACACAATTTGATAAAGTAATGAGATCTGATTATACCTACAGATATAAGATAAAGACACATGTATATGTACACAATTTGATAAAGTAATGAGATGTGACTATACCTACAAGCTCAACCCATATTATTAGGTTGTGGCTTCAAAACACAATGGGGCCGATTTATCAAGGCCTGAATGCAGCTGTTTCCGCTCCTTAACTCCTTAACTCGTCCGCCACCTCTGAGGCGGCGGACAGCAATCAGCCAGATTGGATACGATCGGGTTGATTGACACCCCTTGCTAGTAGCTGTGCAGGGGGCGGCATTACACAAGCATTTTACGAGAAATGCTTGTGCAATGATAAATGTCGACAGCTTATGCTCTCTGCATTTATTGATGTGCGTCGGACATGATCTGCTACATCGGATCATGTCCGCTCGCACATTGTTAAATCGGCCCCAATATCTGGTATTTGATATACACAAATAAACCTTATAAAGCAAATCTCATACATTTTATACTCTGCAGTTGGTAAAAAAAAAGTAATTGGAAACAGATTAAGGGAAAAACTGTTTTACAGTATACTGTCCCTTTAAGTGACATCTATGCTTTTGGGACCAGGAGCCTCAGGGCAAGGTTTGGGTAGCTATAGGAGAAGCATGAGTACATTTTAATGGCAACAAAGAATTGTTGTAAATTTTAATTGCATTAACAAATACCATCTCTCAAACCTGGTGTGATATTTGTGTTTGCTTTTACACTCAGATTTCAGTATATACATCCTATATGTCTTGTACTGGTTTATCTTTGGCCATCTTTATTTCCTGGGGGTATATTTATTAATGTGCGAGCGGACATGATACGATGTAGCGTATCATGTCTGCCGCACATCGATAAATGCCGACAGCATACGCTGTCGGCATTTATCATTGCACCAGCAGTTCTTGTGAACTGCTGGTGCAATACCGCCCCCTAGCAGGGGGTGTCAATCAACCGGATCGTATTCGATTGGGTTGATTTCTGTCTGCGGCCTCAGAGCAGGCGGACAAGTTAAGGCTCGCCGGAAACAAGGGGCATAGGGAGCTTGATCAATCGGCCCCCTGGAGTGAATGTCTAGTCATCATTTTGTCACACAGTACAGTGTGAATCCTTTCAATATCTACCACTAAGAAGTGCCTTGTTTCATTTCCCATAATCCCAAAATGTTTTGGTGACTTAATGCATTAAATAAAATATTGAAAAGCCATGGCACTGTAAATTTATTTTTACTTTGAAAGGAGCAAGAAAAATAAAATTAAACATCTGTGATTCAGATAGAGCAGTGCTTTCCAAACTGTGTGTCGGGACACACTAGTGTGTCGGCAGCAGTGTGTAGGTGTGTCCCTGCTTCAGCACAAATTTTTTTTAATTTTTTTTTTTGGTTTCTGACTTTCCACCTGCCTGCTATGCATATCACATGGTTGACACGTGATTGATACCTAGGGGGACACAGATCATCTTAACCTATTGGCGCAGCTCAGTGGGAACTGAAACTATTCCCATTGGCGGCACATTGGCTCCTGACTGCACGTGTAGTCTCCTTAATTGGCTCGTGACTGCATGTGTAGTCAGTGAGTAGGAGAGCAGTGTGTTTGCAGCACAGGCAGTAGTCAATCGGACTCACCGAGCTTTGAGGGTGGCAGCTTAAATGCTGAGCTGAAGTCAGTGGGGGTTTTTTTGCAACTAGCTCCCAGTAGTGCATTGCTGCTCCTGCTCTTGATATATGGATAGGAAGTGGAAGCTTAAAAAATGCTTGATGATGAAATGTGAGTGTCTTTATCTAATATTCCACCAAATATTCAGAAATTGTGTTCATCCCATCAACCTCATACATCCCATTAAAATATCAAGTAGCTATTGGTGTTATTTAACTTTTTTTTAATTCTTGCACATACATACTGTTACTTGTAAATACATTTCATTATTATATAATTCATTTATGTGTCCGTATCTCTTAAAACAACTTAGTTTAACCTCCTGTTTGCTAGTACAACTGAATTACTGTGTCGCGAAATGATGTAGGTCTAAAAAGTGTGTCACCAACAGGAAAAGTTTGGAAAGCTCTGAGATAGAGCATGCAGTAAAAAAAATCAAATATAAAAAATATCCTTTTCTCTCTATAGTACAATAAAGCATATTTACATATCCTCAGCAGCACCAATGGCCCACTGGGAGTTAGCTAGTGATTGGTGGCTACCCACATTTGTTTCTTGTCATGGGCTCATCAGATGTTATTAGCTAGCTCTCAGTACCACATTACTGTTCTGGAGCTGACTTTAACTATGTGTTTAAACTTATTTGCAAACAATAGGGCAATTCTTTACCATAGAGTATTTTATTTTTGTACTTTTATGTCCCTTTAATGTGTCCCCAACAACCCATTTCACCTGCTTGAGTGTATTAAATTGTTTATTTTGTCATTTCTAATAGCTGCTTTAGTCTGCTAAACTACCACCTATCTGAAAATGTAAAAACTGCAGTGTTGATTATAGAAAAGCTATGTAAGCAAGATGTGATAATACAAATCAACCTCCTCGTAGGGATGGAAGACAGCCCAGATCATCTGAAATGGTGTTCCTGCAGCTACTTTGATTATAATGTAATCTCCACTGTCTCCTACCTCTGTAAATTGTCCCTCCAACTAACACAATACAAATCATCTCAAAACAGAAGTGAAATACTCCTCTCTGTGTTTTTAATTTATTTTTATTTTATTATAGAGCTATCATCTATATATGTCTGTGTAGGACTAGTGGTGGCATAATACCTCTAAGAATTGATGATCACCTCTAGACCACTAGGACTGGGAGGTGCTGTGCATTGTGTGTGAATGAGAGGAATAGGGGAGTCCTAAGACAGCATTGGGATGGGCAAAGGGCATTTCCCTGCATCTCAGGGGCGGGATTTCAGTGTTTCTGGGTGGGGCTTAGGCAGTCCTATGATTCTTTACACAACATGAAGTTTTAGTTGCACAAGTCAGAACTTCTAACAAATTGTAAAACCATTGGTAACTGCAAAATGTAGAACCAATCCTTACTCTTTAACAGTACAATTTACTCAAACACTTTCCCCATTGTTATCCTTAACAGCCTGGTACCTTCCTCCTATGCTTTCATACACCCCTGATACAATAACATGTTTGCCCTGCAAGCTAAAACTGCAAGAGCGAACACAATTACAATATCCCTCACAAGATGCAAGAAAGGGAATTTTTACACTAATATTCCAGAAACTCAGGGTATTTCTTATTTAGGAAGACAGATAATATTTCACAGTGACATGTCAAATGTATAGGTATTAAATGTAGTATTTTATCTTTCTGTAGAACTGCACTTACAGTACAATTTAAAAAAAAACCTGCCATCTTTATTTGTATTTTCTACTATATAAAAAAACAGTCTTGGTGAGCGTGCAGAACAGAACAGAAGATATATCACAGCTCTGTGTATAAAGCCTCAAATTTAAAACCCCCAGAAAAAGCCAAAGCTATTTGCAGGAAAATTCTGATGGGTCATAAACGGGAGGCAGTTCTAGCATTAGTAGCAAATACAGAAATTCAAATTTGGGGGGGGTGAATAATTGTACTATAAAGCTCTTTGCAAGTCCTTAAAGCTGGGGACACAGTGCTCGTGTCCACTGAGACGTAATTAGGTTTGCGCAAGGTCGCAAACCGATATTTATGGTGTTGGAAGCAATTTTGTTTAAAGGGACAGTCTACACCAGAATTTTTATTGTTTTAAAAGATAGATAATCCCTTTATTACCCATTTCCCGATTTTGCATAACCAACACAGTTATAATAATATACTTTTGACCTCTGTGATTATCTTGTATCTAAGCCTCTGCAAACTGCCCCTTTTTTCAGTTCTTTTGACAGACTTGCAGTCTAGCCAATCAGTGCCTGCTCCCAGATAACTTCACGTGCACGAGCACAGTGTTATCTATATGAAATATGTGAACTAACACCCTCTAGTGGTGAAAAACTGTTAAAATGCAATCTGAAAGAGGTGGGCTTCAAGGTGTAAGAAATTAGCATATGAACCTCCTAGGTTAAGCTTTCAACTAAGAATACCAAGAGAACAAAGCAAAATTGGTGATAAAAGTAAATTGGAAAATTGTTTAAAATGACATGCTCTATCAGAATCATTAATGTTTATTTTGGCCTAGACTGTCCCTTTAATGACTGCTTCCGATGGTGAGTTATACCTCAATATTTTTGCATCCCATAGAAAATATTAGAAGCCGTTAAGTGATAACTTATAGCAGGTTTCCAATGAAAGCGCAAACCGTTAATACACTGTCGGACGCTGTTGATACATTGAAAAAAATGACCCCCAGCTCAACTAGATGTAAAAGAGGAAAAAGGATTGCAAATAATGCAATTGTTTCAATGTGGAATAGTTGCACTTATGTTCTTATGGAAATATCAGTATGTATTTACAAATAAAAATATATGCAAGCACATATCTACAAAATTTAAACTAGACCTATGCCTAGGGCAGCCATACATATTGCATATATTAATAAAGTGAAAAATATAATTATAATAAAAAATAGTATTTGCTTATATTTAAAAAAAATGTATTATAAATAAGTGTATCTTTGTTTTTTGATTCTCTTTAGAGGAGATCACAGGTAATGAGCGCAGGCGTTAAACGTAAATTTTATAGTGTAAGGTCGGGTTACCATAGCAACTAATTGATTTCCCAGAAATCTGACGTCGGATGGAAGCGTTAACACAACTTACACCTACACGAAAATATCGAATTCAAGCAATGTGCAAAATATTTAAATGGAAACTTGGTACTAAAATGGAACTACAGTCAGTCATTTTGGAAGCTTACGGCTCAATGGAAGCGAGCCCTAAGTCAGGGTGTCATGGGTGTTCAGAGTAAGGAATAATTACTTATGGCCTTATCATTAATACTAAATCAACATTAAAAACACCCAGGTGTAAATGGGTGAAGACAGGGCAGGGGGAGCTGGAGTAATGTTTGCTAGGTGGGTTAGGCTGAATAATTAGACCCAGCAGGTATTTTATAGAAGTGAGCAGTATTTTTAAGGTTCAGGTAAGTTGAAAATAATGATGAAATACAGAAATAAAGATGCTATCATGGCCAACCTTGCTCTAGGTGCATTTTGAATCTAATTGTAATTTAAAATCAGTCCTAGCTGCTTTAGTTCCCGATTTATGCAGCATAATTAATTATGCAAATGTATGCTAATGAGCATGGCTGGGGTTTTTTTCCAGAAAAGGTGCCAACTCAATGATTAGTCATCTGTGTTGCCAGGTAGCTCAAGTTGTTAGTAGGTAGTTTGTGGGTGTGGCTAGGCATAAAAAGACTACAGTAGGGAGAGACAACTTTAACCCTGCAATTTGAGGGATGTGAAAAGACTTAAAGTGAAAGTGATAACAGACTTCCCATCAATTGCAGTACCACATTTTCATCTCTGTCCCGTTGTCCTGCTGAGAAAGCCATATGTCCTGAACTGCATTATTACCCTTAGCCCCACCCATAGTCAACTCTAGACACACCCACTGACCAGACACGCCCATGATCCTGCCCACTATCCACCTGCTACATCGCTTCTCTTATTTGCAACAGGCCCTTTTTAACTTCCTTCCTGGATAGCCTGCCATAAATGTTGGGAGGTATGCAATAAAGCTTCTAAATGGAATAAACAGAATAAAGACTGATGCATTTATAAGTAAGTAAATCCAAAGGTCATGTTAATGGACATGGTATAACAGGCAGCAGGTGAGTTTACTAGGTTTTGCCTGTTTCTTTTGGACAGTCTTTAATATTTTATTTAAGGTAACAAGAAAAAAAAAATAGAAAATGTTTACCAAGTTTTCATATAATTGTATTTGTCAAATAAAGTGACAAATATCTTCAAGACTTTTATATTAAAATCAGACTGGAAAAATGAGTTATCTTTAACATTCTGCATCAGAGCACAAGCACACCAAAGCTCATTTTAATAAAACTCTCATATTTTAAATATAAAATGAACTACTTGGTTAGGTTTAAAATGATGCCTCGTAAAACAAATGTAAATTTAGCACATATTGAGATAGATTACAAGTGGAGCTGTGCGCTCCTGCTCGCACCTTAACTTCGCTAGATGGTCGGCTTTTTGTGCCCGTTTTACAAGTTGAAAGTAAAAGCTTTTCGCATGAGTGCTAACCGGAAGCGCTACATGCTTTTTTAAAATAAAAAACTACAATGCCCTCTATTTTGAGGGCATTTGGGGCACTTTTATAAAATAAACCAGAGATCTAATCACTGGTTAATTTTCGGAGCTCTAACTCCCGTGAGGTGGCGGTAGCAGTAACCAGCCACCTGTAATGGGCCATGGCTGGTTAATTATCGTGCTTCCGCAAAGGTAATTTAAGGGAAACAAATGAATACTGACGAATTTCATCAGAATTTATTTATTTTCTTTGAATTTCATAAGACATTCATTGGTATATTAAAGGGACAGTCTACTCCAGAATTCGTATTGTTTAAAAAGGTAGATAGTCCCTTCATTATACATTCCCCAGTTTTTCATAACCAGCACTGTTATATTAATATACTTTTTATCTCTGTGATTAACTTGTATCTAAGTTTCTGAAGACTGTCCCCTTATCTCAGTTCTTTTGACAGACTTGCATTTCAAGCAATAAATATGCTTATTCTTAAATAACTCCAAGACATAAGCACAATGTTATCTAAATGGCTCACATGAACTAATGCCCTCTAGCAGTGAAAAACTGTCAAATACATTCAGATAAGAGGTGGCCTTCAAGGGCTTAGAAATTAGCCTATGAGCCTACCTAGGTTAGCTTTCAACTAAGAATACCAAGAGAACAAAGCAAATTTGATGATAAAAGTAACTGTAAAATTGCATGCCCTATCTGGATTATGAAAGTTTAATTCTGACTAGACTGTCCCTTTAATCCAAAAGAATATTCATGTTTATTTATTGAATTTGCATTTGTAACAAAACTAATGCTCATGTGTAAAAAAATGCCTCTCTCCTTGTTTAGTATATAGTGCAGTGTATTGTACACTCTTGACCTAAAACATACACAGCCTTGCAACTATACAGAACATTTTTTTCTGTGGATTGTAGAGGGACACCTCTATACACTGATACTGCAATAAAGTATTTCCCTTATGGTTTGTATTTCATCATTATGAACCTAAACGGCAATAAAGCATTCCCTTAGTTAAAACTCTTAGATCAAAGTATGCCTGGAACCGATATGAAATGCTTTAAGATTGTAATATAAAATACTGATTTACCTGTAGCAAGAAATAAAATTAAATTAAAATCAGTATATTTTTTATTTTCCCCTTTCGTGTAACACTGTGTGTGTTTTAGTGCACACTGCAGACTGCTGAAGCTTAACTCTTCTACATATCTGTATCTAATTTTGTTCACAAATGTTGGCCCCTCTAATAAAAAAATATATGCATTTCTACATTATATTTCTTTGAATTTCAATAAAATTAAAAAAATAAAATATTTTTTTTTTGGTGGTGTCACCCCCTGGAGGGTGTCACCCGGGTGCCCCCCGCACCCCCCGCACCCCCTAGTGATGCCACTGATTTATGGAAATTGCAGCGCTGGCTCAAGGGGCAAAAAAATGTGTCTACAACTTCCCCAGTCCCACTAATGTTCACAAATGCTGGCCCCTCTAATAAAAAAATATATGCATCTCTACGTTATATTTTTTTTGAATTTCAATAAAATGGAAAAAAATATATATATTTTTTTTTGGTGGTGTCACCCCCTGGAGGGTGTCACCCGGGTGTAGCCCGCACCCCCTGCACCTCCCTAGTGATGCCATTGATTTGTGGAAATTGCAGAGCTGGCTCAAGGGGCAAAAAAATGTGTCTACAACTTCCCCTGTCCCACTAATGTTCACAAATGCTGGCCCCTCTAATAAAAAAATATATGCATCTCTACATTATATTTCTTTGAATTTCAATAAAATTAAAAAAAAAAAAAAAAATTGTTGGTGGTGTCACCCCCCTGGAGGCTGTCACCCGGGTGCGGCCCACACCCCCTAGTGAAGCCACTGATATAATTGATCTCAGCAGAGGTGATAATTAAAGATAAGTAAGTAAGTAAAGATAAGTAATTCTCTGATGAAAGCGCATATGCGCATGTGCGAAATGCGTCAGATAATAGGGAGCGCCTTCCTTTACCCTATGGCTCGGATCCAATAAACAAAGGATAAGCATACTCTAGGACTCAGCGTTTTTCTTTTTCCTCGCTAAATGTGATAAGTAAAGATACTGCAAGCCAATGCATGTTTTGCTAACAAAATGACAGCAGGAAGCCTTCTCTACTCTAGTAACAAGCCGTATTAGTGCCTCCAAATAAGGCAAAATGTCCTTCCCCATTAAAGATTTAACTATACATATATAACGCTTGCTTTTCCTATAATTTAGATTTAAAAATTGTAGTTGGCCGCTGTTCCCAGAGTGTTCTCTGTAATTCTGAACCCTTATACTCCCACACTCTGCACAGTGGATTTTTTATATGTGCAGGTGCCTATTTATAGTTATTCCTCATTAGCCACACCATAGGAGATAAGATAAACAACACTCATATATTAATTCATTTATATATATACTGTACATATATCAGGAATATATCTCATGAATATATGATAGAGCTTCCATTTGAATTAAGTAAATATACGTAAACAAAGCATACATATATTACATGTCACATCTATAAAGAGACTGGAAATAATTCATTAAAAGTAAACAGTAACACAGTGTACTGCTATCACCTTAGAATTAATTGGCAATTCCGGTATGGTGATATCTTATTGGCATTTTAGTTCATTATGATGGGCAGGATATTTGTTTGACTGTAATAATCAATTGAAGTGTTTTTGGAGCACTTCCAATAATGGGAGAGATTGGTCATTGTCAAAGCTGTAAAAATCTCATCATACATCTCCAGTCAGGTAAAACAAAACTTAATATTCAGGATAGAAAATAGACAGTTAATCTAAATGACTAATGGAAATGCTACCTCAGTTAGGGGGCACACTAAATACAAATTACACTTTTATGATTCAAAAGGAACATGCAAACTTTCCAGGTTTCATACATTATTAAAATGTGCACACTCCTTTTATATGCACACTTTCTGAGGCACCTGGTCCTACTGAGCATGTGCCAGAGCTCACAGTATAGACGTACAGTTGCTGTTGCAGCGTATTGGAATGGCAGAGTCCTTTAACCCAATTGAGATGTTGTGCCATAAACTAATGAGGGCTGTGCAATAAAAACAAAACAAAAAAATAAACCCAGAAATAATGAAAAAACAGAAACAGATTTGTAGTAAGGAAAGATTTGAAATTCATCTTCAACATTGTGCAAGTCTTATAAGCAGCTACAAGAAACATTTGGTGGAGGTTACAGCTGCTAAAGTAGGAGCTACAACTTCTTAATGGTTCACTTACTTTTTCCAACCTGCACAGGGAATGATTACTCAAAGTACAACTGTCTGTGACTTGAGTAATGTAGTCAGATTGTGTTTGTCTATAATTGTGACAGATAAAGATCAAACCACATTTTATGAGTAATCAATGCAGAAATGTTATTGTAACTCTATATACATTTTGTGATTGGCTAATGGTTGCCACATGATTCAGGGGAAGGGAAATGGAATTCACTTTTAAATTTACCAGAATAAAATCTACTACTCATTTAAAGTTCAATGTAAGGGCTATTGTACTTTTGTATTATGTTTTTGTTAATTATGCAACTCTTTTGTATGTCATTGTCCTTTAATTGAGATGAGGGGGCCAATTTAACAAATGTGGGACGGACATGATCTGCTTCAGTGGATCATGTCCACCCGACATCGCTAAATGACGAAAGCATACATTGAGGCCTACTTATCAAGCCGTCAATTTACTTGCATTCATGGGCACCAATACGCTCGCCTAACATCGCCTAACATTGCGGCTGCGGACCTGAATATGCTCTACATATTTATATAAAAAGCTGTCAAAAAGCTGCGCACCAAGTACGTGGCGATGAGCATCAGACTGTTGTTAACTAACAGTCATCGATCTCGCTGCTATTCGGCTTTTTCCCAGCTTTATTTATATACTGTCACTAAACACCACCACTATACTAAACTGTTTAACCCCTATACCGCAGCTCCCGCACCCTGCCGCTGCGCCGCAACTAAATAAAGTTATTAACCCCTATCCCACCGCTCCTGGAGCCCACCGCAACTCTAATAAACTTATTAACCTATATTCCGCCGCTCCCCGACACCGCCGCAACTAACTAAATGTATTAAACCCTATCCATCCGCTTCCGGAGCCCACTGTAGCTAAATAAATATATTAACCCCTAAACCCCTGGCCTCCCACATCACTACCACTTACTAAACCTATTAACCCCTAAACCTAACAACCCGCTAACTTTATATTAAATATTAACTCATCCCTATCTTATAATAAATTAAAACTTACCTTTTAAATTGAACAATATTAAACTAATAATTAATCTACCCTAACTATTATACAAAAATTACAATAAACTATATTAAATTAAAAATTAATCTACCCTAACTGTTATACTAAAATTACATTAAACTACATTTTAAATAAAATATATTATATAGTTAAAAACCTAAACCTACTCAAATAATTTAAAACTAATATAAAAAATTACAAAGTTACAAAAAACTAACAACTAAGTTACACAAAATAACAAAAACTAAGTTACAAAAAAAATAAACACTAAGTTACACAAAATAAAAAATAAATTATCAAATATTTAAACTAATTACACCTTAAAAGGGCCTTTTGCTGGGCATTGCCCCAAATAAATCAGCTTTTTTACCTGTAAAAAAAATACAAATACCCCCCCAACAGTAAAACCCACCACCCACACAACCAACCCCCCAAATAAAAACCTAATCTAAAAAATCTAAGCTCCCCATTGCCCTGAAAAGGGCATTTGAATGGGCATTGCCCTTAAAAGGGCATTTAGCTATTTTTCCTTGCCCAAACCCTAATCTAAAATTAAAACCCACCCAATAAACCCTTAAAAAAACCTAACACTATCCCCTGAAGATCCACTTACAGTTTCTGAAGAGTCGACATCCATCCACAACGAAGCGGCAGAAGTCCTCAGCGAAGCTGGTAGAAGTCTTCATCCAAGCAGGCCAAAGTCTTCATCCAAGCCAGCAGAAGTTTTCATCCAGACGGCATCTTCTATCTTCATCCATCCGGCGTGGAGCGGCTCCATCTTCAACACATCCGGCGCGGAGCATTCTCTTCAATCGACTTCTTCTTCAACAATGAATGTTCCTTTAAATGACGTCATCCAAGATGGCGTTCCTTAGATTCCGATTGGCTGATAGATTTCTATCAGCCAATCGGAATTAAGGTTGAAAAAATCCTATTGGCTGTTGCAATCAGCCAATAGGATTGAGCTTTCATCCTATTGGCTGATCCAATCAGTCAATAGGATTGAGCTTGCATTCTATTGGCTGATTGGAATAGCCAATAGAATGCAAGCTCAATCCTATTGGCTGATTGCAAGGATTTTTTCAACCTCGATGCTCTGCGCTGGATGTCTTGAAGATGGAGCCGCTCCTCGCCGGATGGATGAAGATAGAAGATGCCGTCTGGATGAAGACTTCTGCCGGCTTGGATGAAGACTTTGGCCTGCTTGGATGAAGACTTCTGCTGCCGCTTCGTTGTGGATGGATGTCGGCTCTTCAGAAACTGTAATTGGATCTTCAGGGGTTAGTGTTAGGTTTTTTAAGGGTTTATTGGGTGGGTTTTAATTTTAGATTAGGGTTTTGGCAAGGAAAAAGAGCTAAATGCCCTTTTAAGGGCAATGCCCATCCAAATGCCCTTTTCAGGGCAATGGGGTGCTTAGGTTTTTTAGATTAGGTTTCTATTTGGGGGGTTGGTTGTGTGGGTGGTGGGTTTTACTGTTGGGGGGTATTTGTATTTTTTTTACAGGTAAAAGAGCTGATTTCTTTGGTGCAATGCCCCGCAAAAGGCCCTTTTAAGGGCCATTGGAAGTTTATTGCAGGCTAGGGTTTTTTATTTTGGGGGGCTTTTTTATTTTCATAGGGTTCTTAGATTAGGTGTAATTAGCTTAAATATTTGATAATTTAATTTTTATTTTGTGTAACTTAGTGTTTATTTTTTTTGTATCTTAGTGTTTGTTATTTTGTGTAACTTAGTTGTTAGTTTTTTGTAACTTTGTAATTTTTAATAGTAGATTTAAATTATTTGAGTAGGGTTAGGTTTTTAACTATATAATATATTTTATTTAATTTGTAGCCTAATGTGATTTTAGTATAATAGTTAGGGTAGCTTAATTATTAGTTTAATATAGTTTAAAGGGACACTGAACCCAATTTTTTTCTATCACGATTCAGATAGAGCATGCAATTTTAAGCAGCTTTCTAATTTATTCCTATTATCAAATTATTTTCATTCTCTTGGTATCTTTATTTGAAATGCAAGAATGTAAGTTTAGATGCCGGCCCATTTTTGGTGAACACACTGTGTTGTTCTTGCTGATTGGTGGGTAAATTCACCTACCAATAAACAAGTGCTTTCCATGGTTCTGAACCAAAAATAGCTTAGATGCCTTCTTTTTCAAATAAAGAAACCAAGAGAATGAAGAAAATTTGATAATAGGAGTAAATAACAAAGTTGTTTAAAATTGCAAGCTCTATATGAATCACGAAAGAAAAAATTTGGCTTCAGGGTCCCTTTAATGTAATTTTAGTATAACAGTTAGGGTAGATTAATTATTAGTTTAATATAGTTTATTTTAATTCTAAAGGTAAGTTTAAATTTATTAAAAGATAGGGATGAATTAATATTTAATATAAAGTTAGCGGGTTGTTAGGTTTAGGGGTTAATATGTAAATTTAGTTTATGGCGATGTGGGGGGTTGGCGGTTTAGGGGTTAATAGGTTTAGTAAGTGGTAGTGATGTGGGAGGCCAGGGGTTTAGGGGTTAATATTTTTATTTAGTTGTGGTGGACTCCGGGAGCGGCAGGATAGGGGTTAATACATTTATGTAGGTGGTGGTGGTGTTGGGGCGACAGATTAGGGGTTAATAAGTATAATGTAGGTGGCGGCGGTGGCGGGGCGGCAGATTAGGGGTTAATAAGTATAATAAGAACATGAGCTTTCGCTGCTTTCAGACTCCCATTGATTCCTATGGCATCTGCCGCCTCGCGGATTGAAAAGCAGGTACACTGGGCCGGAATAGTGGCGAGCGTACCTGTTGGAAATTTGTTAACTAGCAAAAGTAGTCAGATAGTGCCGAATTTGCATTCGGAACATCTGCAATGACGTAAGCATCGATCTGTGTCAGACTGAGACCGGCGGAACGCATGTTACGTCACAGATTTCAACTTCTGACGGTCTGTAGGCTTTGATAAATGAGGCAAATCAAGCTCGCCACAATTACGCTGCGGAATTACAGCGTATTTGAGGTTGACGGCTTGATAAATAGGCCTTATTGTCTGCATTTAACATTGCACAAACATTTCTAGTGAAATGCTTGTGCAATTCCGCCCCCTGAACATTCACGGCCAATCGGGGGTGTCAATCATCCTGATCGTATCTGATTGGGATGATTGTTGGCGGCGACCTCAGAGGTGGCGGACGAGTTAAGTAGCAACGGTCTTAAATAAATTTGCTCTGATTTACAGAATCCTAACTAAGCCCCAAAGTTTTAGAAGTATACTGATGTATACCTACTCCAGCTTGCTTCTGTTTGTGTAAAGGGTCTTTTCATATGCAGAGGAAGGGGGGGTGTCTGCTATTGTTGCTATACAGCCACTTTGAGTGGGTGTTCCAGCTAGCCTTTTCAAGAGATCTAAACTGGGAGCTTCTAAGGAAGTTTTTAAACCGTTTTATACTGGATTTTTATATCAGTATCTGTGTATCTTAATCTTTATAGTAGTGTCAATTACATGCAGTTATAGGAAAATTGGTGTATACTGTCGCTTTAAACTTTTACGGTTCAAGTAAAGTGTGCAATTTAAACACCTTTCCAATTTACTTATATTATCAAATTTGCTTTGTTCTCTTGGTATGCTTTGTTGAAGAGTAAAGCTAGATCAGCTGATAGGAGCTCAGGAGCATGCACTTGTCTTTAGCAGTGAATGGCGGTGCAACTATGTATAACGTTGCTATAAACAATGTTGCGAACATTGCTGCCAGGTGGCTTACGACACGTGCACGCTCCTGAGTTTACTTAGGATTACCGTTTTAAAAAGGATAATAAGTGAATTAAGCAAAATTGATAATAGAAGTAATTTGGAACTTTGATTATAATTCATGGTGTTTGCAGGTAACAATTTTGAATCTTTTTATGGTTTTATTTTATGATTTTTTTTTATTTTTTTAAAAACTACTAAAATAAAAGAGAGACATATTGTCCCCTATTTATCAAAGGTCTGTCGGACCTCGCTGAATGCGGAGAGCAATACGCTCTCCATATTCCGCATTGCACCAGCAGCTCTTGTGAGCTGCTGGTGCAAGGTCGCCCCCTGCAGATTTGCAGCCAATCGGCCGCCAGCAGGGGGTGTCAATCAACCAGATCGTACTCGATCGGGTTGAATTGTGGTGATCTCTGTCCGCCTGCTCAGAGCAGACGGACAGGTTATGGAGCAGTGATCTTTAGACCGCTGCTTCATAACTACTGTTTCTGGCGAGTCTTAAAGCTCGCTAGAAACACGAGCCCTCAAGCTCCATTCGGAGCTTGATAATTGAGCCCCAAAGTGTGATTAGCTCTGCTCACAGCTCTTTGTTTATCATTGAGTTCTGCCTGATTTTTGGGTATTTCTTTTTTCATCATCTATCCCTGGAATTTATGATTTACAAATGGCTAGATGATTTAATAACATTTTGGGAAAACGTTACTTGAACAAATATAATTGAATGGATCCCAAAATGATCTAATAAAACAAACAAATAACTGTAATAAATAAACAAATACTACACAGAATACAAACAACTCAGCAGCATAGTTTGTGTAAAATTAAAACTTAATACCCAATGATGCCAAAGAAAGGGTTAAGAGACGTAACTTTGTGCCAACAGCTGTCGGCAGAATGAATTAGGTTTGAGTTCCCATGGCCGCTGACTGTACCAACAATAAACGCATCCAACTTCCAAGTGTCACATGAAGAGTTTTACAACTCACAAGGTCAGCGGTCTGAGCTCTGAAGGGCTATAAACTAATTCTCTCAACATCATTCTCGATTGATGAATAATAACTGCTAACAAGCTCCTCTATGATTGAGTAGAAGGGGCACTTTTTATTATGACTCTCAAGGGATCTGCCAGAAAGGACAAATGCTGGAACACAGACCGGCGAGAGACACGTCTGCCCACTAGTCATCAAGGCTTTCAAAGCTTGTATCCCCAGCCAAAAATACATTTTAATATTTATATTTTATATAAAAGTCAATATATGAAAATGCAACTGGTTCCTTCCATTGATGTTTTTAACCTTTATTTAACACACTCCTATATCTGTCCCCGATTAATAAACATAGCAGGGGTACTTATAGATGATAACATTTGGGGGTGCATAAAGTTCACTACAAGGCAATATATGAAGGGTGCAATGGGTACTGGTAGAGGACCTTTTATTTTCATTAACCCAATCATTTACCTCTTTCCATGCTCTGCATAGAGTACTCAACATGTAAATAAAGAATTGTCTTGCAAATTCAGGGCAGTTGTTACCTTTGAAGTTTGGGAGTTCTACAGTAATGAATACGGGAGCATAACACAGTTTAACAACCCCTAGAACAACCCCTGCAGAGTAGCAAGCCAGTTAGTGCCCTAGCCACTTGCAAATTTCCTGCTTCATGAACACCCACCCAACCAGAGACACATGGGGGGTATGCACCCATCTAGACAACCAGGATTTATTGACTTGTAATACAATTAATAAATAAAGCATTTGGAGAGCAAAGTAGTGGAAAGACATAATGCCATAGAACTACCACTGATAATTCACTGCACCACTAAATCCTGTAGCCCAATGAACATGCCTAGTTGGCCAACCATACAGTGCTGCCTACAAGTCAAGGGCTCATGGTTCCTGGAATTGTTGTTTAAGCTTGCATTCATGTAATAAAATTGTGCATGTAAAAGGATGTATTTTAACATGTAATGGCATTATGAACAGATGAATAATAAAAAAAACTGCAATAGACAGCAATAGCACTTTGAATTTTCAAACAAGCATTTGATTTTGTGCTGAAAATTTTCAAACATTCCTTTCAATTCCCTATCATGTGATAGCTTTCAGCCAATCACAGACCTATATCATATGTGAGCTTTGAACTCTTCACTTTTCAACAAAGGTTACCAAGGGAACAAAATACATTTAATAATGGAAGTAAAATTGATTTTTTTTAATTGTATGATCATTCTGAATTAAGAAGTTTGAGTTTCAATTTAATTTTCCATAAAAACAATAAGTTCCTGTCTTAAACATCTCTTTTTTTTAATCCTGTGAGTGGATATGTGTGCCATATCCATTAACAGAGCTTTGGGTATTATACTTATCTGCTAATGAGTAAACTAAGTTGTTCAAATTAATTCATTTACCAACAATCTCCTAATTATTTTCATGCAAAAAATAAATGATCATATATGTCAGATATTGGGTAATCCTAGGGTTACCCGGGTAAAACGGACATTACCCAAGTGGCTGTGGGTAAAGTCAATGTATGATCATAAATCCCCTAAGAGATCAGAGTCACCACTTCAAACATATATATGATGCACTGTAATTCCCCCATCTTCACTATTTCTTTTGCCTCCACCTTGGGGGTTAAAGGGGGGCAGCCACTGTCCGTTTTACCTGGGTAATCTTAGGATTACCCAGATTTCTTACTTTACCCGTAAACACATACACATATATACAGTATATTTATCATGCTTAATTTCATCTTAATATGAATAATAGTTTTTATTTTCTTGTGTTGTCTGTTTTAAAGTCCTCAGTTGCATGCCAAATATTTGGGTCTTTGCTAGACATCTGCAGTGCTAAAAAATTCAGTTCGGCTGAATCTTTCTGTACAAATATTCGTCTGCTACACCTTTCAGGATTCGCTTTGTTTTAAATGAAACATATTGGGGTCCATTTATTAATGTGCGGACGGACATGATCCGATATAGCGGATCATGTCCGCCGCACATCGATAAATGCCGACAGCATACGCTTTCTGCATTTATCATTGCACCAGCAATTCTTGTGAATTGCTGGTGCAATACCACCCCATGCAGATTCGTGGCCAATCGGCTGCTAGCAGGGGGTGTCAATCAGCTCGATCGTATTCGATTGGGCGGATTGCTGTCCTCCACCTCAGAGGTGGCAGATGAGTTAAGGAGCAGCGGTCTTAGGACCGCTGCATCTTAAAGGGACATAATACTCATATGCTAAATCACTTGAAACTGATGCAGTATAACTGTAAAAAGCTGACAGGAAAATATCACCTGAGCATCTCTATGTAAAAAAGGAAGATATTTTACCTCACAATTTCCTCAGCTCAGCAGAGTAAGTTCTGTGTAAAAAGTTATACTCAGCTGCTCCCAGCTGCAGGTAAACAAATTTAAAAAAAATGAAGAAATGAACAGCAGCCAATCAGCATCAGCAGTGCTGAGGTCATGAACTCTTACTGTGATCTCATGAGATTTCACTTAACTCTCATGAGATTTCATAGTAAGCTTCCTTTACCTGATTGGTGAAATAATATGAGAGTGCACGATGCTAGTCCCTTCAGATGTCCCAGGACAAACACACTAAAATGCTGCTTAGAAATCCTTTACAATGGGAGGTGGCTACTGAGGAACTTTTGAGGTAAAATATCTTTCTTTTTTACATAGAGATGTTCAGGTGATATTTTCTAATCAGCTTTTTACAGCTATGCTGCATCACTTTCAAGTGTTTAAACATTTGGGTATTATGGCCCTTTAACTTCCGCTTCAGCCGGAACTGAAGCGGAGTGGAGCATCCGCTGCTTCATAAATAGACCCCATTGAATATTCATGTAACATTTACATTTGTTTTCATAAAATGAATGAAAATGTTTCTTTGCTACAGGTGAAATACACTCTCCGCATTCAGCATTGCACCAGCAGCTCTTGTGAACTGCTGGTTCAACACCGCCCCCTGCAGACTCGCGGCCGCTAGCAGGGGGTGTCAATCAACCCGATCATATTCGATCGGGTTGAATTGCGGTGATGTCTGTACGCCTCCTCAGAGCAGGAGGACAGGTTATGAGCAGCGGTCTTTTGACCGCTGCTTCATAACTGGTGTTTCTGGCGAGTCTGAAGGCTCGCCAAAAACATGCGGCTTCAAGCTCCATACGGAGCTTGATAGTTAGGCCCCTTAGTGTGTCAGATTCCAGAGCCAGCGGTAAAGGACCTTCTCTATTGAAGACCCTGGGATCTGCTGCACTAAGCGGCCTGGGGCTCTAAGACGATTTGTGCGGCTCTCAAGGACACTAAAGGTAAGAATTTTAACCCCTACAGGTAGTTTAAAGAAACAACCAGTATTTCTACATTATCTTTAAATTTAGTTGGTGCATTTGTTTGGATATCCATGAAAATGAATGCCAATTTGTAATGAAATGACAGCACATGTCTTGTCTATACCAATACTTCCCAAAGTGCATCACAAAGGTTTTCCATTCACATCAAAATACACTTCTGCTCTGTATGGGGGCTCTTGTGCAATGTCCAATCGGCCGCTAGCAGGAGGTGTCAATCAACCCGATCGTATTAAATCAGGCGGATTGATGTCTGCCACCTCAGAGGAGGCGTACGAGTTAAGGAGCAGCAGTCTTATGACCGTGGCTTCTTAACTCCTGTTTCCGGCAAGCCTGAAGGCTAGTGCGAAAACAGGGGTATACAGCCCCATTCGGGCTGTGATAAATCGACCCCTATATATTTTATTTTGGTTCAAATAATATCTAATATTTGTTCACAAACTCCGCAAGTAAAAATAAAATTAATTCTGTGCAGCCCTCTTTTAAAACTTCTGTTAAAGAGTGATCCTGAAATCTTTCCAGCTCGGCAGAATGCTGCTTAGAGCCCTGCAGTGCTATTAGTTGGTCTACTTCAGCTGAGCCTGACAGGGCCGTTATCCTGTGTCTTGGAATCAATGCTATTGCCCAAGCTACTTAGCCTGGTGCGCCTTCCCCATATGCTACCTTGAAGAAGATTCCAGTTTTCCGAGACGTTTCAGTGTAGGAAGAACAAGCTGTGGTTTTGAAGCCAGTTGGCTTGATGGCTCAGTCACAGTTTTTCTGAAGGTGTAAAGAGGAATCTGTTCTGCTGCATTACTAATGCGGAATAGGATTGATTTTTTTTTCCTATTATACACTGAAGTTGAGCAAAATCACAAACTAAATGTATAAAATGTGCAATTCCATCTCCAAGGCTACGGTTTTATGTTATGTTATAATTTCGTAACCACAGAAATACTTACTTTACTCTATTACATCATTTGCATATTTTTTTACCATGTATATATCCTACATAAGTTCCTTTGTGTTCATGCCCGCTCGCACTATGATAAATATGCCCCTAAAGGTCCAATTTTTGTAAAGCTCTGTGCTCAGGTGAGATTATTTAAACTGATCCTCCACAAGGTTCTAGAAGGCAAATTTTGCTTTGTCCGGGGTCCCTCTAAGGTGAGTTCCCTGCATTTTGTATACAGCAGTGTGTTTTACAAATTCTGATTGTGTTTTTAATGTTTTTTTAATGTAAATTAAACAAACTAGGGTCATACTTTCAATATTTCTGCATAGAATTACAAATTGACTTACAGTTTGTAAAAAAAAAATTCTATGTGAAATAAGTCTATGAGTTTCAGAGAGTGGGCTGGGACAGGGTGTTACATTGGTATGTCTTTTGGGTAAATTATTTTACAGCCCTCATTTTATTCTCTAAGTGTTTTACTGCTGTAGGACTCTAATTTATCTTGTCAGCTGTATGAAAGTGCCATTTCCTCAACATTCACAAGTTTTACTAAACTAGAAGCAAATACAACTTAAACTGCAGTACTAACATTATAGATTAATTTGTATTTGCTGCAAACTAAGAATTTATTAAAGTGCCAGGTACTCCCCTGTTAACAGCACTCTCCCCTTTGAGATTCTGCATTCCAGGGTGCTTTATTACTTAATGTGGGAGGTAGCTCTAATCTTTGGGATTTTTTTGGTTCCAACCTTTTCTTAGATAACTAAGCTAATTCTGTGCCTCTGAGGTCTCCAATATAATTTCCATCTAAACTGGAGTATCTTACCCTAATTCTCAATCTCTATAATGTTTGTAATTCCTATGTTTGTCTATTCAGTAAGAATAAAGAAATGAGTAAGGTTTCTCAATATATATGTGTGGTAGAGATGCGAACATAACCTGAAAAACACCTTTCAACAAAAGCCTCATCCACATTCATAATAAATAAATATAGAATATCATTTGTTTTTAGAACACCAAAACCAAACCAAAGACGCAACACACAGAGAATATTTTGCCATGGGCTAACTGTCTGGGTTGCTGGAAGCTATACAGTTGTCTGAGTATCCACGGCTGTACATTTTACAGTGATATAGGATGTGTACCCAGTCCAGTTTGAGAGTGCAATCCATTTCCATGTTATATTTAAATAAATGTATATATATATACACACATACATACATACACTGAATTTGATTTTATAAATATGGTGGCAGGGTTTCCAAGATGCCCACCACAGCATTGTTGTAAAGCAAAACCTTCCACCATATTTGTACAGAAAGTGCATATTATCTGGTGCTCACACGAGTTAAGGGAGAAATGTGACTCAAAGTCACATAGAAATAGTTTTTGCTCTTATGTGGCTGCTGGCTCATCCTCTGTTGAAAAAGGGTGTGTGTACAAGCGCTAAGGTAATCCCCAAGCTGTATCCAAACAGAGATCCTAACCAACCTCCAAAAAATATGCACAAGTAGTAAGAAGTGAATACAGCGCCAACAAGAAGATTATTTAATGAACCATGTTAAAAAGCATCAGTAATAAAAGACTATATATAAAAAATGTAAAAAGCACATATAAATAAAATTACAAATACAGGAATATCTTACAGAAGAAAAGGCCCTTTTTTGAGGGCAGAAACGCGTTGACATATTGGTAAGCATTACTTTAATCTTTACTTCATTCTCATATTGGATACACTATGTTGTGAATTTCTTTTTTTACAGGGACACTTTTTAGGATACCATAGGAGCAGCTGACAGGTGCTAGGATCCAATCAGCTACTTCAGCAACCACACTCAGGAATTTGGATCTGTTAAAGTAACTAACATTGGAAGGAATCAATTTCCTCACTTTCACCTTGCTTTTCATCACCCATTTTTTCCATTTTTTTGTTTTGATTGACTTATTTTTGTTCTTCACTAACATTTGTTGATCAACTTTTTGAATACTTTTTTGGATTATATTTTATATTTTATTTTTTATGTTATTGCATATTGTGTATTTTATTTTTTATGTTATTGCATATTGTGTATTTTATTTAATTATATCTTAACCTCACTGGATTAAGTAGCTAGCATTTTTATATCCATTTGCACTCACTCACTATTTGATTGTATCTATACAATTATTTTGCTACCCCCCTTTTTTTGCACTGCAGTGCATTTTTCTATTTTTTGGAACACTATTTTTGTAACACTAATTTTGAACACTATTGTTTGTATTATTGTTTATTAGTTTTTTGCTTGATGCACTTGCTACAGTTGTACTTAGGCTAATTCTGTTTTATTAGTATACACTCTTATTTTGGTGTACCACTCACACTGATCACCTGTTATTACCTCTGTTTTTATTGTAATTATCAGCTTTGGCCCTTTGAGCCGCTTCTGTAAGATATTCCTGTATTTGTAATTTTATTTATATGTGCTTTTTACATTTTTTATATATAGTCTTTTATTACTGATGCTTTTTAACATGGTTCATTAAATAATCTTCTTTTATCTCTCTGTGAGTATATTTATCCCTTGGCCTCTTGTTGGCGCTGTATTCACTTCTTACTACTCATCCTCTGTTGAAGCCTATGCCCTGAAGCCCAGTAAAATCAAGTTCTACTCCTGCCCCCTCTTCCTGTAAGAAGTCCTATATACAACTTTTTACCCTGCTTACTTGCTTTATTATCAAAACTCAGGCTAACATTACAATTATAACATTAATCAGAATTATAAGGCTAATCTGCCTTACATGTCCCTCCTCATCTGCTGCTCCTCTCTGCCAGTCCCTTCACTGGCTTCCTGTAGCCTCCAGAATAAAACACAAACTCCTCACTCTGACATACAAGGTCCTCAATAATACTGATCTCCCCTATATCTCAGACTTTGTCTCCAGATATTCTCCCTCCCATCCCCTCTGCTCATGACCTTCTTCTCTCCTCCTCTCTTGTTACCTCTTCACATTCCCATCTACAGGACTTCTCCAGATTGGCCCCTATTCTTTGGAACTCTCTGCCTGGCTCCACATGATTCTCCCCTTGTTTTTATAGTTTCAAGCACTCCTTAAAGACTCTACTATTCAGGGATGCATACAACATACACTAACCTTTCTAACTTCAGTTCCTATTCTTCTTTTGTCATCCCCTGAACCCCTCGTTACCATGTAAGCCTACGAGCCCAGCTGTTTTATAGATCACATTCAGGAGAGGTGATTTACAACAGTGCAACTCTTGGCAGTGCCTTCTATGCATTTCTCTCCTACAAATTCTACCTTGCTTATTACGCCTATGTTTACAGCGCTGCAGAATCATTAGCGCTCTACTAATAACTAATAATAATATATACTATCTATATATTAAAATTTAGTAAGGACACACATGAACTATGTTTCCCTCTTATGCTCATTAGTTCGAATTTTAAAACCCACAGGGACTCTTTCAGGCCACAATAGTGATGGAAAAGTTGTTTCAAGGGGACTAACACCTGGACTGTGGCATGCCGGAGGGGGATCCATGGCAAAACTCCCACTGAAAATTACATAGTTGATGCAGAGTCTGGTTTTAATCTATAAAGGGCATAAATCACCTAACATTCCTAAATTGTTTGGAATAACATGCTTTAAAACATCAGGTATGATGTTGTATTGATCAGGTAGTGTAAGGGTTACGCCCGCTTCACAGTGACAGACCAAACTCCCCGTTTAACGCACCGCAAACAACCGCAAACAGTCCATTTGCACAACCACGAGATAGATAGATTTGATAGATACATAGATACATAGATTAGATAGATAGATCAATAGATGCAATATACATTTGATAGATACGATAGATAGATAGATAGATAGATAGATAGATAGATAGATAGATAGATTTGATAGATAAATAGATAGATTTGATAGATATATAATTTTTCCAGACAGAGAATTACAAGACATGCGGTCTGGGACCCATGGTAAGGTTCCCAGAGGCAGTTGCGGCGCCAGGGGCGTGTATATAGCATGGATTTTAGGAACCGGGAGATGGAAAAAGATGCTTGGTCGGTCCTCCTACTTGAAATTTGGGGCACTGCGCGTGCAATCTACTGTGCCACCAGATATGAGTGGTGTGTTAAGTAGTACTATTCTGATCAGTTTAATACCTGTTACGCCCCCTATCAGGGGACGTGTATATGGCATGGATTTTAGGAACCGGGAGATGGAAAAAGATGCTTGGTTGGTCCTCCTACTTCAAATTTGGGGCACTGCACGTGCAATCGTGGCCGGACTTTTAGCCGATGGACATTTGGCCGAAACACAAGTGGCTGTCACAAAACAGTCCGGCCACGAGATAGATAGATTTGATAGATAGATAGATAGATACATAGATTAGATAGATAGATCAATAGATGCAATATACATTTGATAGATACGATAGATAGATAGATAGATTTGATAGATAAATAGATAGATTTGATAGATAGATAATTTCCCAGACAGAGAATTACAAGACGTGCCTCTGGGACCCATGGTAAGGTTCCCAGAGGCAGTTGTGGCGCCAGGGGACATGTATATGGCATGGATTTTAGGAACCGGGAGATGGAAAAAGATGCTTCACAGTCAAAAAAGTTTTTTTTTTTTTTAAATTTACACTACTGTTACACCAGATATGAGTGGTGGCACTGGACAAGTGGGCCTGGCACACACGCTGGCAGGCAACTGCAATTAGATTAAACTAGCAGACTGATTTTTCACAGTCAAAAAAGTTTTTTTTTTTAATTTACACTACTGTTAGAACAGATATGAGTGGTGGCACTGGGTAAGTGGGCCTGGCACACACGCTGGCAGGCAGGCAACTGCAATTAGATTACACAAGCAGACTGATGTTTCACAGTCAAAAAAGTTTTTTTTTTTTCATTTACACTACTGTTACACCAGATATGAGTGGTGGCACTGGGCAAGTGGTCACAGTATACGCTGTGAGCCTGGCACACACGCTGGCAGGCAGGCAGGCAACTGCAATTAGATTACACTAGCAGACTGATGTTTCACAGTCAAAAAAGTTTTTGTTTTTTTTAAATTTACAGTACTGTTACACCAGATATGAGTGGTGGCACTGGGCAAGTGGGCCTGGCACACACGCTGGCAGGCAGGCAACTTCAATTAGATTACACTAGCAGACTGATGTTTCACAGTCAAAAAAGTTTTTTTTTTTTTAAATTTACACTACTTTTTGTTACAACAGATATGAGTGGTGGCACTGGGCAAGTGGGCCTGGCACACACGCTGGCAGGCAGGCAACTGCAATTAGATTACACTAGAAGACTGATGTTTCACAGTCAAAAAAGTTTTTTTTTTTAAATTTACACTACTGTTACACCAGATATGAGTGGTGGCACTGGGCAAGTGGGCCTGGCACACACGCTGGCCACTGCAATTAGATTACACTAGCAGACTGATGTTTCACAGTCAAAAAAGTTTTTTTTTTTAAATTTACACTACTGTTACAACAGATATGAGTGGTGGCACTGGGCAAGTGGACACAGTATACGCTGTGAGCCTGACACACATGCTGGCAGGCAGGCAACTGCAATTAGATTACACAAAAAACAAACAAAAAACAGACTGATATTCTAGCCCTAAAAAGGGCTTTTTGGGGTGCTGTCCTTACAGCAGAGATCAGATGAGTCCTTCAGGACTGTAGTGGACACTGAATACACTAGCCTAGCTATCAATTTCCCTATTAAATCAGCAGCAGCTACACTGTCCCTCCTCTCACTAAGAAAGCAGCTTCCAAATGAATCTAAAATGGCTGCTGTCCAGGAGCTGGAAGGGTCTGGGAGGGAGGGTCTGCTGCTGATTGGCTGGAATGTGTCTGCAGACTGTGAGATACAGGGTCAAAGTTTACTCAATGATGACGAATAGGGGGCGGATCGAACATCGCATGTGTTCGCCCGCCGTTGCGAAAGCGAACGAGCTATGTTCGCCGGGAACTATTCACCAGCGAACAATTCGAGACATCACTAATGCTCACTGCATGACAAGTAACACTTATATATTACATGCAACTAGTTGGCCAAATTACATTGCAATATAGAATATAGAATATTCTGAAGCTTCTACAGATAAAAGAAGCCAAAGAATAAAAATGTTATTTTCTATCCTTATTATTCTCATGATTTAGTAGCACAGTTACTGAACTGACATATTGTATTGCCCCAATGGCAATGTGCTATAATATCATGGGATTTAATGAAAATAATTCCATTATTTGTTAGACTGCTGCTGCAACGTGGGAGAATTTACCTGGGGGTGTTTCAGTAATGCTGATTGACAGACTGACCTTAAAGTGAAAGTTCTCTTTGGTCATAAAAAATAAAGGGACATTGTACTTTAAAATTTCACTATATCCCCTTAATGTTTTCCTAATGGTTTATTTTATGTGTTGGAATGAATTACATTGTTTACAAATCGCTCCTTTACTGCAGTAATATTGATAGAAAAGCTATGTAAACAAGGGTAGGAGCAGACATCAACCTCCCAGTAGGGGTGGAAGAGAGACAGCTGAGACTGAGTTAATTTAAAATGATGTTCCTGCAGCTGCTTTAAAAGGACAAAATACCCAATATGCTTAAAGGGCCATGATACCCAAATATTGAAACACTTGAAAGTGATGTAGCTGTAAGAAGCTGACTAGAAAATATCACCTGGACATCTCTATGTAAAAAAGAAAGATATTTTACTCCAAAATGTCCTAAGTATTCACACCCCATTGTAATGGAATTTAAGCAGCAAATCAGTATGTCCTGCAAGGGAGTGAGCCTCATGCACACTCATGTTATTTCTCTATTCAGTTTAAGGAAGTTTACTATGAAATCTCATAAGAGTTAAGTGAAATCTCATGAAATCACAGTAAAAGAGTTCATGACCTCAGAACTGCTGATGCTGACTGGCTGCAGTTCATTTCTTCATTTAGTTTTGTTTTACCTGCAGCTGGGCAGCAGCTGAAGAATAACTTTTTACACAGAATTAACTCTGCTGAGCTGAGGAAATTGTGAGGTAAAATATCTTCCTTTTTTACATAGAGATGCTCAGGTGATATTTTCCTGTCAGCTTTTTACAGTTATACTGCGTCAGTTTCAAGTGATTTAGCATATGAGTATTATGTCCCTTTAAGTACTTGAAAGTGATGCAGGGTAACTGTAAGAAAGTATCACCTGAACATCTTTATGTAAAAAGGAAGATATATTACTTTTAAATGTCTTCAGCTCACAATAGTAAGTTCTCTGTGAACAGATATACTTCAGCTACTGTCAGCTGCATGTTGCCCCCCCCCCCAAAAAAAAAAACAGCCTATCAGCATCATAAGTGCTGATGTTTCACTAAATCTCATGATTTTAATAAAGAACTTCCTTAAACTAGGGAGTAAAATAACATGACTGTGCCTGCACATGCCAGATGCACACTCCCTTGCAAGTCCCAGGACTAGAATCCTAATTGGCTTCTTAAAATCCTTTTACAATGGGATGTGGCTACTGAGGAAATATTATCTTCTGTTTTTACATAGAGATGTTCAGGTGGTATTTTCAAGTCAGCTTTTTACAGCTATGCTGCTTCATGTTCAAGTGCTTCAATATTTGGGTATCATGACCCTTTAAATACAATTAACTCTTTTAAAGGCAGTTACATATACTACAATGGGAAATGTAGAAGCATAACTAAATAATGAATAAAATAATATATACTCTTATTTACCCAATGGAACAAATAAATATTTTACAACAGCTATAGAAAATGTCCCCATTTCAGCTATCTTCCCCGTTAAACAAACAGGGGCCGATTTATCATATGTCGGGCGGACATTATCTGCTGAGCGGATCATGTCCACCTGACATCGCTGTCGGCATTTAGCATTGCACAAGCAGTTCTGGTGAACTGCTTGTGCAATGCTGCCCCTGCAGATTTGCGGCGAATCGGGTGTCAATCAACCCGACCGCTGCTTCTTAACTGCTGTTTCCGGCCTGAAAGCTCGCGTGAAAATAGATGCATTGGGACCGATTGACCGCTTGGTAAATCAGTCCCACAGTGTCTTGTTTCCTTCCATTCTGGACAATCCCTCCTGCAAAGGCCACAACAATCACTTTGACACAATTAAACAGACAGTGTGCTCAAAGATTTACTATCATGCATACAAAAATAATTATTGAAATATGTTTATGTCTTTCCCTAAATAAAATAAAATAAAGGCACATAAAACACAATTGTTTTTACAAGATTCAGATAGACCAGTCAATTTTTTAAAAACTTTCCAATTTACTTCTATTATCAGATTTTCTTTGTTCTTTTGGTATCCTTTGTTCAAAAGCAGGAAGTTAAGCTCAGGAGTGTGCATGAGTCTTAATAAAATTAGCCATTTGCAAGGACACTAGATGTCAGCACTATTTCCTGCCATGTAGTGCTCCAGACTTGTGCATGCTACTCTTCAACAAAGAATACCATTAGAACAAAGCAAATTTAAAAACAGAAGTAAATGGGAAACTTTTTTTTTTTTTTGAATGACATGCTCTGTTTGAATCTCCAAAGAAAAAATTGGGTTTCATGTCCCTTTAAGTAAAAGCTGTTTCAATTCAAATTGAAGCCAGTACTGCAGTATCAGTTGTTCACTTCCTGAACAGGGCCGGCCTTGGACATTTTTTAAGACCGGCCCAGCACCACCTCCGCGGCCCAGCTCCCCCTGCCTTCCCCGACTGTTACTTTTCAGCTTCCAGGAGTGGATCCTCCTTGAATAGATGCACTATGCTGCTCACTTTATGTTCTGGCTGGGGGGCTCCCTCTACATTTCTGGCCAGGATGTGGCCCTACAGTACTAGCGCCCAATGGGAAATTTCATGGCATCCAGGTGGGCCAATCCGGTACAGGTTCACACATTTTCCACAAAAAAAAAACAAGTGCTTTCTTTTCAATTAAACAAAAAATGTCTACAATGTCCCTTTTAACTGTGAATATGGTTTTCACATCAGCAGAACACATAGAAATATGAAACCAAAACCTACAAAAATAAAAACATCCCCCATTATGTAACATGGCAAGTCCCCAATGTTTCTTACCTGCCTCTCGAGATATCTTCATGAAGTATTCCACACCTTTCTCTCCGTAGCTGCCCTCTGATGCCAGCGTGGACACATAGCTCCATCCCATGGCCTTTACAATATCCACCATGGCCTGTGCCTGAAAAGAGTCAGGGGGCACAACCCTAGAGAAGAAGTCATAGCGCTGCTCATCACTCAGTTCCGGAGCAGTGGAGCCGTAGCTGATCTGAGGGATCTAAGGAAACAAATAGAAAATAGTCATTTGTAGGTAGGATGAGAATATAGTCACATGAACCTAAATACACTACCCTTGTTAGATTACTAAAGTATACACAAGTGTAGGCCCATTTGGCACATGCCTAGGGTGGTAAATTTTCTTGGGCACCAGATTATCAATTAGTTTTAGTGCTATACATTATGTGGCTAAAAAGATATTTCCTGGTGTCTCTCCCCCAGTTTTCCTTATATGACCTAGGTAAACCCTACCTAGAAACAGCTGGCCCACATAGCAATTGTCCCAGACTGCTTTGGACCTTCTCCCTTACAGTCTGACTCTGCCCTGGGCAGTTGACTCTGTGTGCCCTAACTCCGCCCCCATACTACCATAACGCCACCAGTGCTCCCTCTAAGCCCAGTTTTGTGTGTGGCCCAGCAGTGAAACAGTTAATTAGGTGACCACACCCTGCAATTAGCAAACCCTGCACAATGCAGACTGCAAGGTATAATTCTCTTATTATGAACAATTTCACTGCTGGGCCGCACACAAAATTCACCTTAGAGGGAACACTGAACGCCACCCCCATTCTCCCTGTCCTGGGGTGAAGAATAAAAAAGTGTTAGGAAGTATGTTTGGTGCATTGCAGAACTCCAAATAAAAGGATTATTGGTGAAAATAGTATCTTTATGATTATTTCCCACCCTCTTCTTTGATGTCAACTTGGCTTGAACAGCAGGGATTTAGGCTGAAATCCTGGAAGTTTGGGGGTTTAGATTTCTGGGGTACATGACTACAAACCAGCTCTACTCATCAATTCTTATACACTATGCCAGGGACCTTTACCCAGCTGTAATCTGAGCTATAACTCTATTTGTACTGATGAATGTATTACTGTAGCTAAACTTACAGTGAAATATGTCTCAGGTGCAACTAGGTGTTCATTTTATACACAGACGCTTATATTTTGATCCCAAAGTGTTTTAATATGCTGAACTGAAAGAGTACCAAGCTAAATTGCCAAATCAATCATTCATGAACGGAAAAAAATAGAAGTTTGTAGAATACATCTATTATGTATTACATGTACACTTTATAAATCACTGTTCACGCTATTTAATGACTTTATGTAAGTTAGCATCAATATGAAACAGATCTTAAATATAATTGTTCAATATGCAGAGCACAGCTACTGCAATTGAGTCACCTTAGAAAGGGTTTCCAGAAAAAGCCTAGTTATGTTTACTGTCTAATGTGTTTCCTCAATTATCTACAAAAATCCTCACACACGCCCCCCCAGTTATTATCGGAGATGTTTTGCATAGGTTCCAACATTCGTGCACAGCAGAACTGATTTTTAAAGGGACATGAAACCCAACATTTTTTTTTCAGGATTCAATTTTTCTTTCTATGATCAATTTTGCTTTATTCTCTTGGTATCCTTTACTGAAGAAGCAGCAATGCAGTACTGGGAGCTAGCTAAACACATTGGTAAGTCAAAGGGTATATATGAGCAGCTCTTGAGCCTACCTGGGTATGTTTTTCAACAAAGGATACCAAGAAAACTAAGCAAATTAGACAATGGATGTAAATGGGAATCTTGTTTAAAAGTGTATGCTCTTCCTGAATAATGAAAGGGGGAAAATGGATTTCATATCCCTTTAAAAGCACTACAAATGTATTAGAGTAGCACTCTCCTGAGCTTGCCTAAAAGGGACAGAGTACAGTAAATTGTTATATGAAATAGTTGATTTTGCCTGTTGAAACCACCACCTCTACTGAAAATGTTAGTACCGCAGTATTGGCTATAAAAAAACAAGAAGCAGAAGAAGATATTACACTCCCAGTGGCAGGTGTAATAGATGGGACTAAAATGTTCATTTTCAATTGCTCTCTAAGTAATGGCTTTTATTTAAAAAAATAAACCTATAGGACCAATTACCTTTATACTCTGCAGCCAATTTAACAAAAGATTGAAAACACATTAAGGAGAAAACAATTTTACTGTACACCGCCTTTAATGTGAGAAGAAAACTTGTATGCACTGGCCCAAAATACTGCTAAAAACCTCTTTTCATTTATCTGGAAACAGTGCACAGGTACTCTATCACTTGTATATGTAAAATAGGGTGTATTATCGGGTTAGCTGTTGTGGTGTACTGTCTGGAATTTGATGATGTGTCAGTTAGTGTGATGTATTGCCTGGAAGCGTTCCCGTTTGTGAGCAATGATAAGGGATTGCCAGCCAGTGTGGTGCATTATCTGGCAGTGAAATGTATTACCAGCAGCTGTAGTCTAATGCCTGCAAGTTTAGGGGGTTGTCAGTCAGTATAGGACATTGTGATATATAACCTGGCAGTGTGATTTATGGCTAGCAATAGAAAATAAATACCCACAAGTATATGTTATAGTCAGCATTATCAGCTAAGAAGTGTAGTTTATTGTCTGTGAGTATGGGGTATATTAGCCAATGTATGGTATTCCCAGCAAGTGGAATGTACTGCCTGCAAGTATGGAGTATATTAGCCAGTGTATTGTATTGCCAGCAAGTGTAATGTACTGTCTGCAAGTATGGAGTATATTAGCCAGTGTATTGCATTCCCAGCAAGTGTAATGTACTGTCTGCAAGTATGGGATATATTAGCCAGTGTACTATATTGCCAGCAAGTGTAATGTACTGTCTGCAAGTATGGGGTATATCAGTCAGTGTATTTTATTACCAGCAAGTGTATTGTACTGGCTGCAAGTATGGGGTATATTAGCCAGTGTATTGTATTGCCAGCAAGTGTAATGTACTGTCTGCAAGTATGGTGTATATTAGCCAGTGTATTGTATTGCCAGCAAGTGTAATGTACTGTCTGCAAGTATGGGGTATATCAGTCAGTGTGTTTTATTAACAGCAAGTGTAGTGTACTGCCTGCAAGTATGGGGTATATCAGTCAGTGTATTTTATTACCAGCAAGTGTATTGTACTGGCTGCAAGTATGGGGTATATTAGCCAGTGTATTGTATTGCCAGCAAGTGCAATGTACTGTCTGCAAGTATGGGGTATATTAGCCAGTGTATTGTATTGCCAGCAAGTGTAATGTACTGTCTGCAAGTATGGGGTATATCAGTCAGTGTGTTTTATTAACAGCAAGTGTAGTGTACTGCCTGCAAGTATGGGGTATATCAGTCAGTGTATTTTATTACCAGCAAGTGTATTGTACTGGCTGCAAGTATGGGGTATATTAGCCAGTGTATTGTATTGCCAGCAAGTGTAATGTACTGTCTGCAAGTATGGGGTATATTAGCCAGTGTATTGTATTGCCAGCAAGTGTAATGTACTGTCTGCAAGTATGGGGTATATCAGTCAGTGTGTTTTATTAACAGCAAGTGTAGTGTACTGCCTGCAAGTATGGGGTATATCAGTCAGTGTGTTATATTACCAGCAAGTGTAGTGTACTGCCTTTAAGTATGGGGTATATCAGTCAGTGTATTGTATTGCCAGCAAGTGTAGTGTACTGCCTGCAAGTATGGGGTATATCAGTCATTGTGTTATATTGCCAGCAACTGTAGTATACTGCATGCAAGTATGGGGTATATCAGTCAGTGTTTTTTATTATCAGCGAGTGTAGAATACTGTATGCAAGTATAGAGTATATCACTCAGTTTGTTGTATTAAGTATAGTTTATTATTTGCAAGTACACAGTACTGTCAGCCAGCTCAGTGTGTTGTATTGCCTGCAAGTGCAGTGTACTGCCTGCAAGTATGGGGTCTATGACCAGTTAGTATGCTGTATTGCCAACAAGTGTGGTATATTGTCTGAAAATAAACAGTGATGTCAGCCAGTGTGCAGTATTGTCAGCAGGTGCAATGTACGGCCTGCAAGTATCGGGAATATCAGTCTGTGTGTTTTACTACCAGCAAGTGTAATGTACGGTATGCAAGTATGGGGAATATCAGTCAGTGTGTTGTATTGCCAGCAAGTGTAATATACAGTCTGCAAGGATGGGATATATCAGACAGTGTGTTGTATTGCGTACAAGTGTACTTTACTATTTGCAAGTACACATTACTTTCAGACAGTGTAAACTATTTCCAGCAAGTGTGGTGTATTGTCTGCAAATACACAGTGATGTCAGCCAGTGTGTAGTATTGCCAACAAGTATTGACTACAAGAATCTGGTATTCTTAGCCTGTATGGTTTATATTGCTTAGTAGTGTGGTAAACTATCTCACCAGTATGGCCTAACAATGTGGTTCATTTGATGTTAGAAAGAGGATTATGAAATGCACCTGACTACATATATGTTACTCAGTTGGCAATATTGTTAATGGTCTTCGCTATAAATTACACCGCTTATTAAACCGCCCAAATTTATTCCTCAGGTGTATTTTTTTTTCCAGAGATGGAAATAAATGACATTATTTGAGACAAGCTTTTCACTCAGAAGACAATTTCTACTTAACCTATCTGTACAACATTTCTAAAGAAATAATACATGAACATGGGGAGAACACAAGGAAATTAAAATCCATATATTCACTTCTGATCTCCACAAAAGAAGGCTTAAGATCACATCCATCTCATGCTTTGTATTTTCCGATAGATGTGAACATTTACAGCGTGTCTCCTCTTCACACCTCCCCTATCCAACTACCTCTGACACGCAGCATACTTAGGCCTAGATTTAGAGTTCGGCGGTAGCCGTCAAAACCAGCGTTAGAGGCTCCTAACGCTGGTTTTGGCCGCCCGCTGGTATTTGGAGTCAGTGATTAAAGGGTCTAACGCTCACTTTACAGCCGCGACTTTTCCATACCGCAGATCCCCCTACGCCATTTGCGTAGCCTATCTTTTCAATGGGATCTTTCTAACGCCGGTATTTAGAGTCGTTTCTGCAGTGAGCGTTAGAGCTCTAACGACAAGATTCCAGCCGCCTGAAAAAAGCAGGAGTTAAGAGCTTTCTGGCTAACGCCGGTTCATAAAGCTCTTAACTACTGTACCCTAAAGTACACTAACACCCATAAACTACCTATGTACCCCTAAACCGAGGTCCCCCCACATCGCCGCCACTCTATTTAAATTTTTAACCCCTAATCTGCCGACCGCCACCTACGTTATACTTATGTACCCCTAATCTGCTGCCCCTAACCCCGCCGACCCCTATATTATATTTATTAACCCCTAACTTGCCCCACACAACGTCGCCGCAAGCTACTTAAAATAATTAACCCCTAATCTTCCGACCGCAAATCGCCGCCACCTACGTTATCCCTATGTACCCCTAATCTTCTGCCCCTAACATCGCCGACCCCTATGTTATATTTATTAACCCCTAATCTGCCCCCCACAACGTCGCCGACACCTACCTACACTTATTAACCCCTAATCTGCCGAGCGGACCTGAGCGCTACTATAATAAATGTATTAACCCCTAATCCGCCTCACTAACCCTATCATAAATAGTATTAACCCCTAATCTGCCCTCCCTAACATCGCCGACACCTAACTTCAATTATTAACCCCTAATCTGCCGACCGGAGCTCACCGCTATTCTAATAAATGTATTAACCCCTAAAGCTAAGTCTAACCCTAACACTAACACCCCCCTAAGTTAAATATAATTTTTATCTAACGAAATAAATTAACTCTTATTAAATAAATGATTCCTATTTAAAGCTAAATACTTACCTGTAAAATAAATCCTAATATAGCTACAACATAAATTATAATTATATTATAGCTATTTTAGGATTAATATTTATTTTACAGGTAACTTTGTATTTATTTTAACCAGGTACAATAGCTATTAAATAGTTAAGAACTATTTAATAGCTACCTAGTTAAAATAATTACAAATTTACCTGTAAAATAAATCCTAACCTAAGATATAATTAAACCTAACACTACCCTATCAATAAAATAATTAAATAAACTACCTACAATTACCTACAATTAACCTAACACTACACTATCAATAAATTAATTAAACACAATTGCTACAAATAAATACAATTAAATAAACTATCTAAAGTACAAAAAATAAAAAAGAACTAAGTTACAGAAAATAAAAAAATATTTACAAACATAAGAAAAATATTACAACAATTTTAAACTAATTACACCTACTCTAAGCCCCCTAATAAAATAACAAAGACCCCCAAAATAAAAAATTCCCTACCCTATTCTAAATTTAAAAAGTTACAAGCTCTTTTACCTTACCAGCCCTGAACAGGGCCCTTTGCGGGGCATGCCCCAAGAAGTTCAGCTCTTTTGCCTGTAAAAGAAAACATACAATACCCCCCCCCCCAACATTACAACCCACCACCCACATACCCCTAATCTAACCCAAACCCCCCTTAAATAAACCTAACACTAAGCCCCTGATGATCTTCCTACCTTGTCTTCACCATGCCAGGTTCACCGATCCGTCCTGGCTCCAAGATCTTCATCCAACCCAAGCGGGGGCTAGACATCCACTGAAGAAGTCCAGAAGAGGGTCCAAAGTCTTCCTCCTATCCGGCAAGAAGAGGACATCCGGACCGGCAAACATCTTCTCCAAGCGGCATCTTCTATGTTCTTCCATCCGATGACGACCGGCTCCATCTTGAAGACCTCCAGCGCGGATCCATCCTCTTCTTCCGACGACTAGACGACGAATGACGGTTCCTTTAAGGGACGTCATCCAAGATGGCGTCCCTCGAATTCCGATTGGCTGATAGGATTCTATCAGCCAATCGGAATTAAGGTAGGAATTTTCTGATTGGCTGATGGAATCAGCCAATCAGAATCAAGTTCAATCCGATTGGCTGATCCAATCAGCCAATCAGATTGAGCTCGCATTCTATTGGCTGTTCCGATCAGCCAATAGAATGCGAGCTCAATCTGATTGGCTGATTGGATCAGCCAATCGGATTGAACTTGATTCTGATTGGCTGATTCCATCAGCCAATCAGAAAATTCCTACCTTAATTCCGATTGGCTGATAGAATCCTATCAGCCAATCGGAATTCGAGGGACGCCATCTTGGATGACGTCCCTTAAAGGAACCGTCATTCGTCGTCTAGTCGTCGGAAGAAGAGGATGGATCCGCGCTGGAGGTCTTCAAGATGGAGCCGGTCGTCATCGGATGGAAGAACATAGAAGATGCCGCTTGGAGAAGATGTTTGCCGGTCCGGATGTCCTCTTCTTGCCGGATAGGAGGAAGACTTTGGACCCTCTTCTGGACTTCTTCAGTGGATGTCTAGCCCCCGCTTGGGTTGGATGAAGATCTTGGAGCCAGGACGGATCGGTGAACCTGGCATGGTGAAGACAAGGTAGGAAGATCATCAGGGGCTTAGTGTTAGGTTTATTTAAGGGGGGTTTGGGTTAGATTAGGGGTATGTGGGTGGTGGGTTGTAATGTTGGGGGGGGGGGTATTGTATGTTTTCTTTTACAGGCAAAAGAGCTGAACTTCTTGGGGCATGCCCCGCAAAGGGCCCTGTTCAGGGCTGGTAAGGTAAAAGAGCTTGTAACTTTTTAAATTTAGAATAGGGTAGGGAATTTTTTATTTTGGGGGTCTTTGTTATTTTATTAGGGGGCTTAGAGTAGGTGTAATTAGTTTAAAATTGTTGTAATATTTTTCTTATGTTTGTAAATATTTTTTTATTTTCTGTAACTTAGTTCTTTTTTATTTTTTGTACTTTAGATAGTTTATTTAATTGTATTTATTTGTAGCAATTGTGTTTAATTAATTTATTGATAGTGTAGTGTTAGGTTAATTGTAGGTAATTGTAGGTAGTTTATTTAATTATTTTATTGATAGGGTAGTGTTAGGTTTAATTATATCTTAGGTTAGGATTTATTTTACAGGTAAATTTGTAATTATTTTAACTAGGTAACTATTAAATAGTTCTTAACTATTTAATAGCTATTGTACCTGGTTAAAATAAATACAAAGTTACCTGTAAAATAAATATTAATCCTAAAATAGCTATAATATAAATGTAATTTATATTGTAGCTATATTAGGATTTATTTTACAGGTAAGTATTTAGCTTTAAATATGAATCATTTATTTAATAAGAGTTAATTTATTTCGTTAGATAAAAATTATATTTAAGTTAGGGGGGTGTTAGTGTTAATGTTAGACTTTGCTTTAGGGGTTAATACATTTATTAGAATAGCGGTGAGCTCCGGTCGGCAGATTAGGGGTTAATAATTGAAGGTAGCTGTCGGCGATGTTAGGGAGGGCAGATTAGGGGTTAATACTATTTATGATAGGGTTAGTGAGGCGGATTAGGGGTTAATAACTTTATTATAGTAGCGCTCAGGTCCGCTCGGCAGATTAGGGGTTAATAAGTGTAGGTAGGTGTCGGCGACGTTGTGGGGGGCAGATTAGGGGTTAATAAATATAACATAGGGGTCGGCGATGTTAGGGCAGCAGATTAGGGGTACATAGGGATAACGTAGGTGGCGGCGGTTTACGGAGCGGCAGATTAGGGGTTAAAAGTGTAATGCAGGGGTCAGCGATAGCGGGGGCGGCAGATTAGGGGTTAATAAGTGTAAGGCTAGGGGTGTTTAGACTCGGGGTACATGTTAGAGTGTTAGGTGCAGACGTAGGAAGTGTTTCCCCATAGGAAACAATGGGGCTGCGTTAGGAGCTGAACGCTGCTTTTTTGCAGGTGTTAGGTTTTTTTTCAGCTCAAACAGCCCCATTGTTTCCTATGGGAGAATCGTGCACGAGCACGTTTTTGAGGCCGGCCGCGTCCGTAAGCAACTCTGGTATCGAGAGTTGTATTTGCGTTAAAAATGCTCTACGCTCCTTTTTTGGAGCCTAACGCAGCATTTGTTTGAACTCTCGATACCAGAGTTAAATTTATGGTGCGGCCAGAAAAAAACCCGCGGAGCGTTAACAGCCCTTTTACCGCCAAACTCCAAATCTAGCCGTTAGCTTGCTAATTTATGCTAACCCTCCCACTCTCCACTTGAAAATACCCTACAGAGTTTATCTTTACCTTTCTCATATTTCAGATCCACAATTCCTTCTAGCTGTGTAGTCACTGCAAAACTCTCAAGAAAACCTCTAAGGTTAAGAATATCATTGATAAAGGACTGTAATAATCTCAAATGTATTTGACGTGGCCTCAGTAGCTCTTAAAAAAAAATTGGAATGCAGAATGGTTCCCCACTATACATCAGCAAAGTATTGATCTCCTGTTCAATTTATAAAGTTGGGTGTTGGCCGATAAGTACCAAGTTGGTATTGCAGATAAAAACAATTAAATATTATATATGATCATATTTTTTATTTGATTGCATGTCAGGTTATAAAACAAGCTTTCAATAGATTGCTCTCTTCTTCAAATCTCAAACAATAATTTGGTAAACTAGTAATTAAACTAATTTGGTAGTTTTAGTGGTTTATATAGATTTTTTTTTTCTGCCATAGGCACTAGTAAATCTGCTGTCCCATGGATCCCCTCTAAGCCACAAGAATTTTAGCCTTTATGTACCTCATGTAATTCTCACAACCAGAGGCCAGGGTTAGGGTTGACAACCAGAGGTAAGGGTTATGGTTGACAACCAGAGTTTAGGGTTGACAACCAGAGGCCAGGGTTAGGGTTGACAACCAGAGGCCAGGGTTAGGGTTGAGAACCAGAGGCCAGGGTTAGGGTTGACAACCAGAGGGCAGGGTTAGGGTTGACAACCAGAGGCCAGGGTTAGGGTTAACAACCAGAGGGCAGGATTAGGGTTGAGAACCAGAGGGCAGGGTTAGGGTTGACAACCAGTGTCCAGGGTTAGGGTTGACAACCAGAGGCCAGGGTTAGGGTTGACAACCAGAGGCCAGGGTTAGGGTTGAGAACCAGAAGTTAGGGTTAGGGTTGAGAACCAGAGGGCAGGGTTAGGGTTGAGAACCAGAGGCCAGGGTTAGGGTTAACAACCAGAGGGCAGGGTTATGGTTGACAACCAGTGGACAGGGTTCGGGTTGACAACCAGAGGGCAGGGTTAGGGTTGACAACCAGAGGGCAGGGTTAGGTTGGACAACCAGAGGCCAGGGTTAGGGTTGACAACCAGAGACCCGGTTTAAAATTGACAACCAGAGGCTAGGGATAGGGTTGCGAACCAGAGGCCAGGGTTAGGGTTGAGAACCAGAGGCCAAGGTTAGGGTAAAAATTCAGAAGCCAGGGCCACGCCCTTGAAGTTCCCTAACTTTCTGGCCCGAGAAAGCCTCTGGAAAATGTTGGGAGGTATGAACAGGCATCTCCAATAGAAAACCAGAGATCATTTATGGACATAAAAGTAAAAAAAAAAAAAAAAAAAAAATCTCTAAAGTGTTTAAGCATTTTATTATTATCATATTGATTGTATATAGCTATGTGCTAAACCCAGTCAGCTCCAGAGCATCAATGCGCTACTTGGACCTAGCTGATACACCTGGTGAGCCAATGACTTGAAGCCTATGTGCATGGCCACCAATCAGCAGCTAGCTCTCAGTAGTGCATTGCTGCTCCTAAGACTACCTAAGTATGCTTTTCAACAAAGGATACCAAAAGAACAAATCCAATTTCATAATTTAATAAATAGAAAACTGCCTGCTTTCATGTTGTTTATTATCTAAAAATGAATACATAAAACTCACATTCAGAGGAGTGGAAAGGCATCATGCTATAGAAGAACCCCTCACACTTTACTGCTCCCCCTTCATCTTGCTGCTTTAGGTCTAGTTGCTCTTGAGCAGTTTTACTTTCTCAGAACTGTCCATGGACCATATTTTTAAAAATCCTTTTAATATATTTTATTATCTCTTCTACTGTGGCCAAGTAATGACTGTTACACCGATCAAGCTTTCATTATGCAGCATGTTGCAGGGTCAGTTTCATGAATCCTGCAGGATACCTTACACCTTACAGCTTCTATTGTGGCATTAAAATCAAATTATTTTTTTTTACATGTATGATTAATCTTTTATGGGGGATTATTTCAAGTTTAATTTCGTTTTAATATGGAATGCTAGTTTAATTAGAAATGATCATTACATATACTGCTTATAATTATTTATTTACAGTTGTAATATATACAATAACGGTTCAGCTGCTAGTACAGTATGCGCTGCTGTCTCTGACTCTAACATAGTCATCACAGACTCCATATGACAAGTGAGCTGCGAGTGTAAAGGGAAGCCCGTTCCCATAGGCTAAGGTCCTGTGTCATCATAATGTTCCAGATTAACATGAACAACATCTGTTGTGCTTATGGTGCTCGAGTGAAAAGCTGCTGCTATCAGGCTTGTTGTCTTTAACTGGAGAATGAAAACCAAGGCGCCCAGTCAGTACGTTCCATAGTTTAAAGGGATACTAAACCCACATTGTTTTCTTTCATGATTCAGATAGAGAATGCAATTTAAAGCAACTTTCTAATTTAATCCTATTATCAATTTTTCTTCATTCTCTTGCTATCTTTATTTAAAAAGCAGGAATCTAAAGCTTAGGAGCCCGCCGATTTTAGGTTCAGCACCCTTCTTATCGGTGGCTACATTTAGCAAACGAATAAGCAAGCATAACCAAGGTTCTAAGATTCACATTCCTGCTTTTTAAATAAAGATAGCAAGAGAACAAAGAAAATTGATAATAGGAGTAAATTAGAAAGATGCTTAAAATTGCTGCTCTATCTGAATCATGAAAGAAAAAAAAATCTGGGTTTAGTGTCCCTTTAAAGAGGCAATAAACATTTAAGATATTAATATACATTGTCTAATTACATGTAGTAAAACAACTTTGCAATATCATTTCATTATACATTTTGTTCTCCTTTCCTGTAATTTAATTCTGAATATTGTGGGCTTTCCAGTTCATGTTAAACATGAAAGTGCAGACACAGCTATTCCACACAGTCATTGGTTGCACACGATACCAAGCCATTTATAACCATTCCTAATTGGTCTCAGCAGAAAAGGTAACCTACATTACAATATGGACATTATTAACCCATATTATTCTCAGGCTAATCTTTGCTCTGAATAAGCTTTCAAGAAATTATGTATTCAGTGTTTAATGTCCCTTTAAACTGAAAATGTAACCCCCATATGATGGTTTATTATGCTAAGTGAAACCAAATGCAATGCACTTTAATTATTTATTTTGCCTGATTTTCCTATTATACCACTCTCCACTTATGTGTGCTCTTACTTTGTGCGATTGAGGGTATATAGTGTAAGTAGGAACCCTGAGGGGTCACCTTTATGAAATATATCCTATTTGTGTTTAGCAATTGCTCTCACTGAGTAGATCTGAGTATGAACTGACTGGCTAACAACTAAAGAACAACTTATTGGCTCTATCCCATACACTTTTGGCACATTCAAATACCCTTAAGTATATCTTGGAAAAATAAATTAACTTTTTTAATAGTTGTTGGTTTGTTTATGCATTTGATTATATATTTGTTTTATAAGTTTATATTTCATATATGCTCATTTCTGATTTAGTACTAACTGAAGCTTATCAAGAGAGAGAGAGAGAGAGAGAGAGAGAGAGATGAATAGGAAAATGAAGGGCACTCTCAGGATTTGTGAAATTTGCATATCAGCAAAAAAATTATTTATTCATAATTCATAGTCTCAACTTTGATAAGTCAACGTTTCGGCTTACGCAGAAGCCTTCATCAAGACAAGTAAAAACTGTTGAAGAAAAGAAAAAACAACCAATATTTGCAATCACAATATGTAAATACATGCACCCATCACTGAATATTTATGTTAAAATTAAAATAAGGACAACCCAAGCATCCCAAACAAGGATATCAGGCATAACCAGTTAACCATATCCACAGCATGTAAATAGATATAACCAATATCTACCAGGCCACCCCTCCAATATAGTTAGGTGCAGAAATAAGTGTCAGTTCTCATGCTAGTGGGGATACCTCTATGACAATAATTATAGAAATCAGACGTGACAATGCGGTATTCAACACCGCATGTTTGCATCGACTGTATGGTAAGCGTACCTAACTAACTTATAAAACTGAACACAAATCAGCCAAAGTACATGTTCACACCCGCAAAAAGAAACTACCTTCAAACCAAGCGGCAAGCCCATAGCCACTTGCACGCTCAAATAAGCCCAGTCTACAATCAACCCAACATACTGTGGTTAATTCATCTGGGAGCTTATACCACTTAGCAAATTATACAAGACAGACACCTACAAGTAAAGAGTCTAATGTCATGCCGCACCACTTGTAAAGTGTGTATTTATACAAAGCAGCCAAAGCTGCATCACCCTATATCCATAGTTCCTACTTACTATACACAAAGCTTAGACCAGTGGAGTGTGCAAATGTGCCATACTCTTTGTGGACATTAAATGTACAAATAATACAAATCAAGCTACACAGTGACAGTAATTAACCATTTAAACGGATAGCAATACTAACTGGCCTAAACACAATTAAAAGAATAACTAAACAATACCAGTGAGGGCCACCCCCAGAGAGTGCAACTCAGTATCATACAAATGCGTTAAAACAACTACATGACAGCGTTTATATTGATAACAATTCATAAACAAAGCAAACCCCATTTAGTAAATGGAACAAGGTGGGAAGCGTTTATGATAAAAACATTCATAAGCAAAGGTAACCCCATTGAGTAAATGGAACAAGGTGGGAAGCCAATATTTAATGGTACTTCCTCAACCGTTTCAGATTCACATAGTTCTAATATGCGGGCTGCGTCTTCATCGGTAAATGCAAATATCCCTTCTTCAACCCCACCATCTTGACCGCCACTCAATTGGTCACTGGCATGTGGTAGTTCATCCATATCTCACGTATAGTATATATATAATATTGATTGCTTTTTCTTTTCTTCAACAGTTTACTTGTCTTGATGAAGGCTTCTGCGTAAGCCGAAACGTTGACTTATCAAAGTTGAGACTATGAATTATGAATAAATATTTTTTTTTGCTGATATGCAAATTTCACAAATCCTGAGAGTGCCTTTCATCTTCCTATTCAGTTCTACTTATTCTTTTGAGGATTGCACCCAGGTTCGGAACTACTGACCAAAGTCGGAGTGCTGGAACCACCGCTATCTTCAATTATATATATATATATATATATATATATATATATATATATATATATATATATATAAATATAAATATATATATATATATATATATATATATAAGTGCAAAAGTCAAACACTCTCTATACCCAAATTCCTCTGGGGTGCATCCAACTAAGTATGTATAAGAAGGCCAAAGAGAGCACTTGCCGTATTCTTCGTGTCAAAGAAATATTTTATTCCATGTGAATGTTTTCGGGGGGGGGGGGGGTGACCCCATCATCAGAGAAATTCAAAACAAAACAATCAATTGATTGTTTTGTTTTGAATTTGTCTGATGACGGGGTCACTCCCCGAAAACATTCACATGGAATAAAATATTTCTTTTACACGAAGAATACGGCAAGTGCTCTCTTTGGCCTTTTTTTTATATATATTTATTTATATATATATATATATAAACAAAGTCCAGCAATTGCACTCTCTGGATTTAAATCACAGCAACATTTTAATGTGTAACGTTTCGGAGCATTCACTCCTTCCTCAGACAATCAAAAAGTGAAAAAAACAGTGCTTTAATGGACATACAAGCCCCGCCCACTTCCCCTGCATCCAATCACTAAACATATTACAAATCATCATCATTGTATACAGGTGATAATATCAACACAGCATTAAATATACAAAAATGCCAAACATGTCAAAATATGGTACAGGAGAGAGTAGGAAGAGACCCACTCAGAACAAGAATACACTTCTAGCACTCAGGGTTTAGACAATAGATTGTAGCCTAAATATCAAACTAATAATATAACAACAAAGTTTGTGAGTTGAACTTGTGGAAATTAATAAAATTTAACTTTTAATTAGTTAACATATAAAATAGGAAATTTATTAAAAACACAGTTAGGATCCTCTAGTTGTATCGTAACACTATAAATTATGTGACTTATGTTTTTCATGTAAAAACAGGTTGGGAGTGACTAGAATTACATGGTCACTAAATACTGTGAACCTTGTGAGATATCTGTATATTCTATGTAAAAATATGGATTGCATATAGTCAGTATAAATCATATTAGTAAAATGTATTCATAAAATCCCCAGTGCCTCAAGTGCATCTATCTAGTGACAAGAATATCTAAACATCCTATGTAAATAGAAAACCCAGGAGGCAGACAGTAATGGTAATTATAATAATAATTATAGTAATTATAATGACCCAGAATCTATTGCTATATATATATATATATATATATATATATATATAGAGAGAGAGAGAGAGAGAGAGAGAGAGAGAGAGAGAGATAGAGAGATAGAGAGAGAGATAGAGAGAGAGAGAGAGAGAGAGAGAGAGAGATAGAGAGAGAGATAGAGAGAGAGAGAGAGAGAGAGAGATAGAGAGAGAGAGAGAGAGAGAGAGAGAGAGAGAGAGAGAGAGAGATATGTGTATGTATACATACGTGTGTACACATACATGCGTTCACACGTAAACATATATGCAGAGACTTTCCAATGGTCCTGTATCTTTGGTGTTCTCATGGGTCCAGAGGTGTCTCCTGCAGCTTCCTGGGTCAGTGAAATCTCCTAGAATCCAGCTCCAACATAAACCAGCCCAATCCCATCCATGGAACACATATGGCTTCCCATCCACCAATCACTGATAAGCCACCGCCCACAAGTTCTCCTCACCCCCACTTGTCTCAAAAAGCCTCTGGGCAATGTTGGGAAGTATCTACATATTATGTGAATTACAGTTTATTTTAAGAAGGTTGTGTTGAAAAAAGAATTCTAAAAAACAAACAAACTGTGCACTAAATTACAGAAGTTAGAAATATACAAATTAAAATGAAATGCTTATAAGAATATTAACAAATTAACTACAATATGATTACTAGTGGCTGTGATGGGCTAAGCCATGTTTGTGAATAAATATCTCACAAATACCTTTGAAATTTACAGCTCGAAATTTTTAGAATTCATAAAAGATTTGTATTCTCCCCTAGTCACATACTCAAATTGTGAGTTAAGACATTGTGAAAATGATGTCAAAATATTACAGTACAGACTGATTAGAAGGGCAAAAAAACAGTTCACTGTAATGAATGTGCAAAAGAAAAAAACAGCATAAGAGAAATAAAAAGACACAACCTTTATGACATCTCACAACTTAAAAAATTGTATCCAAAGTTAAACGGTTGCTGTTGCTATTGAATGTTTTTTCAAACCTCTTCTGGGTATCCAATTTAAATTAACGCCTACTGGAGCACTTCTAGACAAGCACGCACAGTGTTTTGTAAAATCAGATGAACCCTATTAACAGATAGGTAAATAGGGCCCAGTCCTTACTATCTAGATATTGTAGATTGCAAACCTTAGAAAAATGGGTGGAGCGGATTAGTGAGTTGCAACAATATGAGGAATATGATTTCTTCAAAAGACCATTAGTTGGCTTCTTTCAGGAAGTGAAGTTTTATTGGGATGCAATAAAAAAATACACCGACCATAAAACTATATGCTGGACGACTTCCATTGTAAAGCTAATCTTCTGCCCGGTCCTGACACCTCATCATTAACTCCACCTCACTCTCTCTGTAACTCCCCCCCCCCCGCATCTTTTCATTACTGTCCTAAATCCCTACTGAACAGCCCTACCCCTCTGTTAATTCTAACCAGGGCCGAACAGGAAATAATAAGCAGCCCTGGAAAATTTGGAAACCAGCCCTATTTTTCGTTTAGCCAGTAGAATTTGCACGCCCCATTTGTCTCAAAGGAGATTACTGGGATACTTCCCTCGATATTTTTTTAAGAATTAAAATATATTGGTTTGTATTAAACAAAAGTGCCAGATTGTTGTTATATAGACACCCTACAACCCAATTTCATCTATTAATCAACCCTTTAATTTGTAGCTTTCCAGCCCCAACTGCTACAGCCCACCAGGAAATCTCCTAGTATCCTGGTAGGCCAATCCAGCCTTGATTCTACCAGTATGACCTAACCTTATTAAACACACACTGTTTTCTCTTCACTTGTTCTTTTGTTTTCTTATTAGTACTCATATATTAAGGCTGACATTAGTCTTGATTATCAATTTGCACAACCTTAGGTATTAGTTTTGTCAACTTAACTATTTTCATGAATAAAAAATAATAATAATAAAATAAAGACACAACCTTGTTAGCAGCTTCATAAATAGCGAGACAGGATAGTGAAATGAGACAACAGGGGAAATGGAGTCCCACAACCAGACCCTCCAGACACCACTTGATGTGACCAGTGAAAAAAAAGACGTGAAATATTTTACAATTACAAACATTTATATAAACGGTTTTGCATGTTTCCTAAGTGTTGCTGTTGTTATTATTTGTTTTTCTGCATTGCTAGAGGTTACTGTTTAATGTTCGAGATATAATGTGCTGAGTATGAATGGGCGAATGTGCTGAAATTGTAATTTGTTTGGTAAAAACGAACCCATTAAAATTCAGTAATCAAATGTTACTTCAGTTTTTCTAATGTTACTTTTGTTTTGGAATGTTCATAATTAGATCGAATGTCCACAATTTAAATTTCAAATGTATCAATTGATTAAACTAATACTATTCAGAAGTTAAATAGTTCATGTGGTAAGGAATTTAGTAAATTGATACATAATAGATACAATTATATCAATTAAAATGTTTCTATTTTGAATATTGCATAATTTAAATATTATATTTAAAGAGAGCATTAAAAATACTATTACAAAGATATTGATTCAAATTTTTCGAATTTGAAAATTGCATTATTTGAATCGAATTATTAGAAAATTTGAATCAAATGTTACATTTAAAAAAAAACATTAGAAATACTATTACATTAAACAAATGTTAGACTGTTGTACAAACATTTGAAATTTGAAACAAACAAACAAATGTATTATAATTAATTTCATTTTTCGAATGTTATGAAACATTCGCCCCTCCCTAGTGCTGGGCACTTCACACAATTATAGATGTTAATGGAAGTGATGCCTACTAACGCATTGCTAGAAAATGCAGATAAAGTGAGGCTCCGTTAATTTCAACCATGATCTCGCCTTGCAACAAGGACACTTGGCAACCTCATTATTGTCTATGAATAGAGCAGACCTCCCAACTCCCTATATAAGAGAGACAGTCCCTAATTCTGAGCTCTGTTTCTCTGTCTTTGTTAGACAGCCATGTCCCTATATGCAGAATTCTCCTTAGCTCCACCCACAGCCCGCCCAGACATGTCTGTGTACCGCCCATACATATCCATAATCCCTCCCACTAACCAACTGCAGCCTCATCCCTCTAAAATGTGTCCCCACCCACAAACTGTCAATGGGTCCCAGTAGTCCCTAATACCCAGGCACAAATGTTGACAGGTAAAATTTAGGCTACAATTTTGGAAATTAAGCAGCAGAATATAAAGTTGTATAACTAGATTAACCAGTCAGAGCCTAAATGTTCCTATAGGCAAATGCATACTTTGCCTATTGCCGACTCTAGGCATGTTTGTTTATAAAGATTAAACACTTTTTGAATCCTTCAGACTTTGTGACATTCAAATGACTCCCATAGTCTGCAAGGTCTACCGTTGTAGCTTCCTTCACCTAATGCATTGCTCGCTGTTCTTCAAGGACTCAGGCGACCTTTCAATCTTGCAAAAGTTCTTTCTGAAAAGACCTGTAGTGAAAAATTGTGGCTCCCTAGACAGAGCCACGAAAAGGACAGTGTTCTCCTAGGACATCTGCAAAATCCGTCCAAAAGGCAAAAAGGTAATTTCCGTGAGGGCAGAGGGAACATTAGCAATTAGATTGGAAAGAGAGCACCTGTTGGGGTAATAATCACCTCTCACTGGGACATTATTGTCTTTGCACATTCAAACCAATTTCTTTTTTTCCTGTTCTCTTAAACCCCTTCACTGCCAGGGAAAATCCATTTGAGAATCAATTGTAGTTGGCTAGCTATAATCTCAGGCTAGTTCAATACTTGTCAAACTCTCAGCTAAATGAAATGTCACCCCGAAAAATAGGATTTGACAATGAAGGGGTAGATTATGAGTCATGCGTTAAATGTTGTGCATGAGCGATAAGGGGCATATTGAGACTCTTTGCGTGAGTCAGAAGTAGTGTGCATATTACGAGTTAAAAGTAAACGTGTTCGCTTGAGCTCAACTGAATTTAACACGTGTCAGGTTGGTGCGACTTCAGAGCAATGGTTCACTGTTACGTGAGACAAAAAAGTGGCACAAAAAACATCAAAAATACATTTAGCAGTATAGTTACACTCATTATAACACTTTCTAATAAAAATTATTACAAATAAATATTGCCTTAAAAAGTTATAAGGGCTCAAAGATATGAGGTCTCAGGTTAAAGGGAAAAAAAACTGCAAAAGGCTTTAACAGATGCATACATACACATGTACATATGTCTAAATATGTATATGTATGTGTGTGTCTGTGTGTGTGAATATATATATATATATATATATATATATATATATAAATATTCAAAAATTGTGGAAGAAAAACAAAAAACCAGAACCTATCTTTATACAAAGACACAGGAATTTTTTCTCTGGTAAAGTTATGTATATATGTATACCGAATGACTGACGAGGGTCAGCTGAAATCAGACGTGGTGCAGACCCCTCAAAATTTTTATTTAATCCAGTACTTTATAGATAAGAGACAAAGGTAGAGCTATATGAGATACCATAACTAAAGTAGGGGATTTCAGCACTCAATTTATTACCCATTTAATCTAATTTCTTAGAAATGTAAGACTGCAGAGCAGCACAAAATCCCAAAAATGAACTGCACATGCACAGACTTAACCACATGCAAACAGTTTATTGCAAAAAATTACTAACAAAAGCAGCTAGAAATTACTTATTATCTCTAGAATACACCACTGCAGTGGATTATAAATAAAGCATATTAAACATATTGGTAACTCATCACAGATATATGAAAACATATGCAGCAAGCAAAGGTTGGAAACATGCAATTTATAAAATTTATAAATTCCTAACTGACAATTGTACTTGAGTAAACATTCATAAAAGTTCCTCTATGATGAATAAAGAACAAAGTCCTTTTTACAGACCATATAAGTCCTTGATAGAGGAAATCAGATGTTTCAGTTAGTAGCAATTTGTATCAACTTTGTAATCCAACTGGATGAACCATTTTGCAAACATATGTTCAATGATTTATGTTAACCGAGGTAAAAGCGTCCTCTATTGTTAACTAAAACTTGAAACTTGTACAGCTTGATAGCAGATAAATCATCTCTCAGTGGTGAAAAACAGATATAATGAAACAGACCTGTGTATAAGTATCGCAGCAACATCCGAGAAAACAAAGTCACAGGGCTATTAGCAAACGGACCGGGACATGAGCCTTTGACATCCTTATCTCACCTCTCACAACCGCGTCTCCCTGCTCACTGGGGACACAAACTTGCAGGTGAATTCTTTGCCTCTGTGCATAAACCGTATCCGTATTCTCAAGCCCTGTAAGAGGGAGAAACGCGTTGATGATAAGCCACAGCTATCCTGTACTTTATACTACACCTATAAGGACTCTAATATTATACTGAGAAGTACAAGGTTTTAAGCTAAATCCACTGTGCTGTTTGCAATTCTACAGAGAGCACTAGGACCGCACTGGGAAGGACACGGTCTTAAGCCAAGCCGGTTCCAAGATTTTGCATCAAAGCCCGTGGGCTGCTAGAAGTTCTGAAAGAGAGATTCAGATGTAAGTCGACACAAAGTAACGAGCCTAACCCTGCGTGCTGTTTTGCACTAAGAGCGGGGATTTTTTACTTAATTTATCTACATTATAGCGGCCGCTATACTCCGCTTGTCAGCGATCCTGACCTATAGGATCTTCTCTTGGAGACAACACCCCTGACCAGTGACGTCACAGGACACGCATACGCCTCACGGAGGTGTTATCGAGCAAACAGACGGAACTCTAGAAGGTAATACGTATGAATCTTACCTGGAACTGATCCCTTTATGTGATCCTTTTTTTGAGGGCCCATGCAATCTATCTGAATAATACAGAGACTTAATCTATCATATTGGCAACAGCAGTCATTTGTTTTTATCCAATTTTGTGTTTTTACTATATCGGAGACGTCCGATTTTTAATGTCTTTACATTTATGTATTCTATCTTTACAGAATTTGTAGTCTATCTGAATGTTTGATTAAATCCTTGTTTTGCATAGCAAGTTATATATCTCACATTGTGTTTTACTACTGCACCTTTAGCTTCTTTTAGCGCTTCTCCATATATTTTTGTTCTTTGATTAACTTTTTACTTTCAACTTGTAATACGAGCGCAACCCGACGTGCACAATAAGCCTCTGTCTAGCACTGTTAATACGTGAGCAGGAGAGCTAATTTGCGCTCCACTCGTAATCTAGAAAAAACATAAATAGAAAATATTGGCACATTTAATAGGACATTTTCTAAAAGTTTTAAAACTTCAGGGAATATGAAAGCCAAAATTAAAGGGATATAAAACTCAAAAATCGTCTTTTGTGATTTAGACAGAGCATAACATTTTAAAAAAAGTTTTTAAGTTACTCCTATTATCAAATGTATGTTCCCATGGTATTCTTTGTTGAAGAGATATCTTGGAAGGTGTATGGAGCGCTTTCTATTACTGTGCTTTGTTGCTTTGTTGAAACATTTCCTTTCCATGAGAGCATTGTTCAAAGGTATCCATGTGTTTTTAGCGTAATATGTTAAACTTTGCTACAAACATTGTTACAAATTCTGTTACCATATAGTGCTCAAGATATGTGCATGATATTGAACCTACCCAAGTATGCTGTCATGCTAAGGGCATAAGCTTCAACAAAGGATACAGAGACAGCTATATTATTTGATAATATAAATAAGTTGGAAGCTTTTAATTGTACTTTTCATTTAAATCATGTAAGTTTAATTTTAATTCTCACGTCCCTTTAAACAATATTGTGTTGGTTGTTGGCCTTGCTCAGTGCTCATAAGCCCTATGCCTATCACAAGCATATTTATATTGCAATATTGTAGTACATTTTACCAAATTATACAGCTTTTAAAAGAGATATGCTATTTACAGGAGACTATGGGGTCAATTTATCATAGTGCAAATGGACATGATACGATGTAGCGTATCATGTCCGCCGCACATCGATAAATGCCGACAGCATACGCTGTCGGCATTTATCATTACACAAGCAGTTCTTGTGAACTGCTTGTGCAATGCTGCCCCTGCAGATTTGCGGCCAATCTGCAGATTTATGGCCGCTAGAAAGGGGTGTCAATCAACCCGATCGTATTCGATCGGGTTGATTTCTGTCCATGGCCGTGGCCTTTAGACTGAAGGCTCACAAGGAAACAGAGGCATCAAGCTCCATATGGAGCTTGATAAATCACCCCCTTTGGGGCTGATTTATCAATGTCTGGCGGACATGATCTGCTGTAGCGTATCATGTCCGCCAGACATCGCTGAATGCCGACAGCATATGCTGTCTGCATTTAACATTGCACAAGCAGTCCTGGGGAACTGCTTGTGCAATGCCGCTCCCTGCAGATTTTAGGCCAATGGGCCACTAGCAGGTGTCATGTTTCTTGTATGGGTATTTAGCAGTATGAATAAGCACTACTTGATAGTAGGTACACAGAGCAAATGTGCTCCAATGGCTCAATATACTTTATCCTACAACATAATCTTTTAGTCTCTCTGGAGGGTGTATTGCCCTTCCAGCTCGTGATGTTTTGTGTCCAGCTTCTGTAGACTCTATAGGGACAAATTCTTCTTGGTTTGCATCTGAACCTGTCACTTCAGTCTCTGAATCAGTATTGTGAGTAATTGGCGACTCTTCTCCTTTTTCAGGTACAAGTACCTGTGGCTCTGAGTGATCTTGTTCATATGTGTAATCCATCCGGAGATGACGCCGTTTTCTTCTGTACTGTCTGCCATCAGGTGTTTTAATTACATATGATCTTGGCTCAGGACCAACAGATTACATCTGTGCAGGCTGCCAACCCACTGATGTCTCCATACGCACTGCATCCCCTTTTTGGAAGGCTTGTGGTGGCTTAGCACCATGATCATAATTTACCTTCTGCCTATGCTTTGCCTCCCTCAAGTTTTGGTGTGCATTCTTAGGGATCTGGGGCTTTAATGCATGAGCTGCAACCGGTAACTTGGTTCTTTGTGTCCGACCCATTAAAAGTTGAGCTGGGGAATTGGCCATTCCAGTGATTGGAGTATTGCGCAATTCTAGAAGCGCAATATGAGGATCTACTCCTGATTCCCATGTTTTTTGGAGCATGAGTTTAATTGTTTTTACAGTACTTTCTGCCAGTCCATTTGATTGGGGGTAACCAGGACTAGAATGAGTAAACTTAATACCCCATTGTGCAGAAAATGCCTTCATCTCATAACTGGCAAAGGGTACATGGTCGGTCACTAATAACATCTATTGGGATGCCATGTCTACTAAATGTTGCTTTCAGCTTTGCAATTACTGTTGCAGATTTATCACACAACTTTAGTACTTTAGGATATTTTGAATAATAGTCTACTAGAAATCAATCTGGGCATAATTTTGCTCTGTGGCAGTCACTGCTCTCGATGCATATGCTATAAGGCAATTGCCTTGAAGTAAGCAAGCTCCAAGGCCTGATTTAGATGCATCTGCCTGAATCACCACTGCTTTTGCTGGGTCAAAAATTCTTAATACTGGAGCCTCAATCACTGCTTTAGTATGCTCTGAACCCCACTGCCAAACAATATCCTTGCAAAGTAACTTCCTCTAAGGAGCAGTAATCTCTGCCTCCCTTGGTATATATTGTGCCAGATACTGGACAATGCCCAAAAATCGTTGCAGCCCTTTTATGTCCTCTGGGTCAGGCATTTTGCTAATTGCTTGGACTTTCTCTGCATCAGGTTGAACTCCTGCAGGGGTGATGACATGTCCCATATATCGGACTTCTGATACTTTGAATTAGATTTTATCTGGATTGAACTTGATGTTCTGTTCTAATGCTCTGTTCATCACCTGGCTCAGGATCTGATCATGTTCTTCATCTGATGATACAGCAATAACCATGTCATCAGCTATGATATGAACACCTGGGATGTCCTCAAAAATCTCCATATTTTTCTTCTGAAATACTTCACTGGCTGACTTTAACCCAAATGGCATCCTGCAAAATCTAAAGCGCCCCCATGGGGATTTGAATGTGCATAGTTCTGAGGACTCTTTGTCTAATTTAACTTGGCAGTAACCATCCTTTTCATCAAGGATGGTGAATATGGTATTCCCGGCCATTTGACTCTGTACATCCTCTACAGTAGGGATATTGAAGTGATTACGCTTTAAAGCCTTGTTAAGATCACGGGGGTCCAAACATACGCTCAGAGTACCATTTTTCTTTTCTGTTACAACAAGACTATTTACCCAGTCAGTGGGAGTGTGTACTTTAGCAATGATCAGATCCTTTTCTAACTGCATTAGAGTCTCTTCAAGCTTGCCCAGCATTGCAAATGGGATTTTCCTGCAGCAATGTATGACTGGAGCCACACTTGGGTCCAAATAGATGTGGTAAGTTCCTTTAAATTGCCCATTTCCTTGAAATGCATCAGGATAACATTATACCAGATCATATTTGTATAGAGTTTTTGTGTAGATACTCTGTGAACTTTGCAAAGTAAATCCAGTTCCTGGCATGCCGCTTTTGGTAATAATGGAAGTGAGGAGCATCGCGTAATAAAGAGTTCCAGCTCTGCTGTGTGTGTGGGGGTGGCTGTCATGAGATACACTATACCTTCTGGACGGATTTTAGAACCCCTCACTCCACAAGACTCTCCCCTAGTTTTAACAGCTTCAAGCACTCCCTAAAAATGTAAGCCTATGAGCCCAGCTGTTTGTAGATCGCCTTCATAAGAACCAACTACAAAAGTGCAACTCTCAGCAGGACCCTCTAGCCATTTGATACCTATAAATGTTATCCTGTATACCAACTATGTTTAAAGCGCTGCAAAATCTGTTGGTGCTCTACAAATACCTGATAATAATAATAATAATAAAACCCCCATAAGCAATTTACATAGTATTAGTATTTCTGATGCAGAACTGTGCAGGATCTTTTTTAAGAGAGTGATAGGTAGCACATTTGCCTTAACATCATTATCCAGTTTAAAGTTAATGGGTGCACCATTGATTTTCACTTCAGAGAACCATGCAGAATGTTTTATTTTTTGTCTTACATCTTTCAATATTGCTCCTATAAATAAAGTCTCAACTGTTTTTACTCTATCACACTCCTGGCCCTGTGATTTACAGCATTTTGCAAAATGATTCCTTTTGTGACAAGTGTCTCAAACACACCCAAATGCTGGGCATCTTTGAGGTGGGTGTAACCCGCCACACAGTCCTTTTTTACTCAGTCCTTGCACTAGAGTGAGGTTTGTTCTTGCTGCCTTTAGTAGGCTCTGCTTGGCTAGTGAGTGTGGGTTTGTACTATAAAGCATGAATATTGTGGTAGCAACTTGCAGGTTTGTGTGCGGCAGCCATAACCTGAACCTGGGATTTAGTAGCTTCAGCAGCCTGACATATCTCCACTGCCTTTTTTAGTGTAAGGTCAGCCTCTCTGAGCAAACGTTCTTTAAGTCTGGTATCTGTAACACTGAATACTAATTTGTCTCTTAACATGTCATCAAGTATTGCACCAAACTCACAATCTCTGGCTTTTAGTCTGAATTCTGTATACCTTTCAATGCCCTGTCCCCCATAATGTGAATGTGACCAAAACTGATGTCGCTCAAACACAACATTTTTCTTTGGAGTACAATGCTCCATGAACAAAGCCAGCACTGAGTCTAAGGTTCTTGCTGTAAATCTCTTGGCCTTTCCCACCCAAAACATGCAGGGCTATGGCAATCTGAGTCTTCTGCTCTTTTTTTATAAAGGTCAACTGCCTCAGCATAAATTAAAAATCTTTGCTCTCATCTTCTCCAGTTTTCACTTACATTTCCTGTGAATTGCAAAGGGTCTGGTGCTCTGAACATCTCCATGCTAATGCTAGAGAAACTGTGAATAAAGTCCATGTTACAATCTCTTTACTCAGACAAGTGACTTTTTCAGCACTTCTGACACCATGTCATGTTTCTTGTGTGGGTACTTAGCAGTATGAATAAGCATTACTTGATAGTAGGTACTAGGTACACAGAGCAGGTCATTATTCAGCTCAGATGTTAGTAACAACACACAACTGAACTAACTGAGAAACTAACTTAAAGAAGATGGCCGCTGACCATAGAGTTTCCTTCCAGTTCCAGAGTGTCTTTTCTTAAAGTAACAGTATACCACAGCAGGGGGTAACAATCAACTCGATCGTACACGATCGGGCGGATTGATGTCCACAGCCTCAGAGGCAGTGGACAAGTTAAGGAGCAGCGATCTTAAGACCTGAAGGCTCGCGCGGAATTAGAAGCATTGGAGCCGGTTGACCGCTTGGTAAATCGCTCCCTATGAGTACAACACAAAATAGATAGTTGATGCCAAATGTCAACAGTTAACAAGAAAGAAAATACATTCTGGAACACGCTGATCACCTTCTGTCCACAAAAATACTAGATGACCAGCAGGTAACTGGGGGAAAGCAGCTGGTAAAGTAGTGATCAGGACCTTCAGCTGTTATGACAATCTAAGACATCAGATCAGACCTTATTACCTGCAGCTACTGCCAATTTTTTTACCCAAATCAATCAGATATCTGGTACTGCAGCTCCTATCAGTCATATCCCCATAACAAACCTCAGATTAGACCCTACTGGCAGCAACCACTTTCAGTTAAATGCCCACACCAGATCTCATATCAGACCTCACTCCCTGTAACCACACTCAGTTACATGCCCACACCAGATCTCATATCAGACCTCACTGCCTGCAACCACTCTCAGTTACATGCCCACACCAGATCTAATATCAGACCTCACTCCCTGTAACCACACTCAGTTACATGCCCACACCAGATCTAATATCAGACCTAACTCCCTGTAACCACTCTGTTACATGCCCACAACAGACTTCATATCAGATCTCACTCCCCGCAACTTCTCTCAGTTATATACCCACACCAGACCTTAGATCAGACCTCACTCCCTGCAACCACTCTCAGTTACATGCACACACCAGATCTCATATAAGACCTCACTCCCTACAACCACTCCTAGTTATATACCCACATCAGACCACCAGATCAGACATCATGACAGCTCCTATCAGTCATATTTTCATATTAAACCTCAGATCAGACTCCACTGTCTGCAACCTCTTTTAGTTATATACCCACACCAGACTTCATATTAGACCTAACTCCCTGCAACCACTCTCAGTTACATGCCCACACCAGACTTCATATTAGCCCTCACTCCCTGCAACCACTCTCAGTTACATGCCCACACGAGATCTCATATCAGACCTCACTCCCTGCAACCACTCTCAGTTATATACTTACACCAGACTTCATATTAGACCTCACTCCCTGCAACCAGTCTCAGTGACGTGCCGACAGTAGACTTCATATCAGACCTCACTCCCTGCAACTACTCTCAGTTACATGCCCACACCAGATCTCATATCAGACCTCACTCCCTGCAACCACTCTTAGTTATATACTTACACCAGACTTCAAATTAGACCTCACTCCCTACAACCACTCTCAGTTACATGCCCACACTAGACTTCATATCAGACCTCACTCCCTGAAAACACTCTCAGTTACATGCCCACACCAGATCTCATATCAGACCTCACTCCCTACAACCATTCTCAGTTAGATGCTCACACCAGATCTCATATCAGACCTCACTCCCTGCAACCACTCTCAGTTATATACTCACACCAGACCACATATCAGATCACACTCCCTGCAACCACTCTCAGTTACATGCCCACAACAGATCTCATATCAGACCTCACTCCCTACAATCACTCTCAGTTAGATGACAACACCAGATCTCATATCAGACCTCACTCCCTGCAACCACTCTCAGTTATATACTCACACCAGACCTCATATCAGACCACACTCCCTGCAACCATTCTCAGTTACATGCCCACACCAGATCTCATTTCAGACCTCACTACCTGCAACCACTCTCAATTACATGCCCACACCAGACTTCATATCAGACCTCGCTCCCTGCAACCACTCTCAGTTACATGCCCACACCAGACTTCATATTAGACCTCACTCCCTGCAACCACTCTCAGTTACATGCCCACACCAGACTTCAGATCAGACCCCACTACTTGCAACCACATCTAGTTATATACCAACATCAGACCACTTGTGATGGCTGTTTTTTTATTGCACTCCGCAAATGTCAAATTAGCACTCCACTTGTAATCTAGCTCATAATGTTTAAAAATAAAGGATTCCAAAAAAATGAAGTCAATTCAATATCAGATGTGTTTTCTTTCATGATTAAAAGACTTTCCAATTATTCTATTATGAAATTTGTTTGATTTTCTTGGTATCCTTTGTTAAAGTAGCTGAAAAATACTAAGGGGTAAACATATTGGGGATCCAATGACAAGAGGAATATAAGTGCAGCCACCAACCAGCAGCTAGCTCCCAGTAGAACATTGCTGCTCCTGAGCCTACCTATGTATGCTTTTTAACAAAGCATACAAAGAGAATGCTCTATTTCACTGGTTTTCAAACCGGTCCTCAGGCCTCCCCAACAGGTCAGGTTTTCAGGATTACCTTTGATGAGAGCAGGTAAAATAACCATGTTTACTAATAAGCTGATTAAATCATCTGTGCTCCAGTTCAGATATCCTCAAAATATGGCCTGTTAGGGAGTCCTGGGGACAGGTTTGAAAGCCAGTGATCTATCTCAATCTTTATATGTGCGCTCTATCTGACCAATAAAAGTTTAAGGGGTAGATTTACCAATGTCCGACATGATACACTGTATCGTATAGGATCCGCAGGATTGAAGACCACAGCCTCAGAGGCAGCGGACAAGTTATGGAGCAGCGGTCTTTAGACCACTGCTTCGTAACTGCTGTTTCCGGCGAGCCTGAAGGCTCGCGCGGAAACAAGAGGAACAAGGGCCATCCGGCCCTTGTTAAATCTACCCCTAGGTTTGACTTTCATTATCCTTTAAGATAACTTGCAGTATAATAAAAAAAGAAAAAGTAGATTCTGTAGTTGGGTTAGCATTCCTGATAAGAACCATTGTATTTTACAAATACAGGTTATCAAAGTTTAGTCTGTTATACCTAGATCCTTCCTGTTTAAATGTAACACACATACATTTCACTATTAGTTACAATAATTACAGGACAGAATATTAAACGGCCTGCCAACAATCAGCAAGCGTTATCCAAAGGATACCAAGAGAACAAAAATGGGTCTGCTCCTAAGCTTTCATTCCTGCTTTTTCAAATAAAGATACCAAGAGAATGAAACAAAATTGATAATAGGAGTAAATTAGAAATTGCTTAAAATTGCATGCTCCGTCTGAATCATAAAAGAAAAAATGCGGTTTTAGTATCCCTTTAAATATGTACAAAACTGAATAAAGATTTGGCACAACACACTGTGCGTACGTATACCCAGCGCAAAATGTTCTTTATCAGAAACCTGATCCATGTCAGTACAGGAAAGTAGCCAGACCGATCCTGGAATTAAAACTGGTTGAGAACTGTTTTTCAGTTCCGTTAGTTTAGTGTACCATTATTAATAATGTTATATTATGTGGATTTTTGACAGGTGACTATTAATTTCTCCTTCTGAGCATTGTAGCACAGAACTCAAATATTCAATAAAAAAACAAATCCCAGGTACCAGCTGCCGGAGCCTGTAGGTCTGTATGAGAAGCTCTGGAGCATATTTTATCCAAATAACAGCTAATAAAATACAAACACTTCTATCATGAAATGCCAGCTTCCCACCTGGTACCAACAAATGCAACATTTAGCTACGGCTGCCACAAAATGCTATGGTTAGCGAATCTTACTCTAATCTGGGCACTAACAACTGTGTATTTCTCCCGAGAAGAAGGAACTAGAAACGCTTGTTTTCCTGTTAATCTACAGAGGATCATGTCCGTACACAGAATGATAATTCGGCCCCTTAGAGTCCACTCTACAGCCAGAACTATCTAAGCCTGATACACCAATCTGCATTCTGAACGTCCTGAGCCTGATCTGCTCCTACTCTTGAGGATAGGGTGCTACGCTTCTTAGAATAAAAGTATCTGCTTCCTGTCAGGGCAGGTCATGGAGTTGGGGTGGTGTAGGAGAGTTGGGGCTCAGTTCTTAAGAGCAGACTTTGGTTATCTACATACTCCTTTACTGTCCCCCCTCATTTCAAATCTTAATATTGCTGCCCTCTTTGTGTATGGATCTGTTTATGGATCCAAAGTATATATTTCTGGAAAACTTAGAGATAATCAGAGGCTTTAGATGCAGCGAATTCAGCGCACAGGATAACTCAATGTAATAATATTATGGAAATGAGTCTACAAGTTTTAGGATCACTCCTTTGGATACCATCATTGTGATAAGAGGTTGCTGATCTCAGATGCTTTAGTGGGATACTATCCTGATGGGGTGAACTCACAAGTACTCACAAGATTGCATATATTATATCCATAATATAATATCTTATTAAACTGCACAAAATCTAAATTGGCAACCAGCACTATATCTGGTCTTGTAGACTTGTGCAACATATTAACCAAATTGCTGACTTTTTTAACTTTAGCATCATCGATGTATAACAGAACCCTCTGCTTCTTGACACATTATCAAACAACCCCCCCCCCAAGACCAATTGGACAATGAAATAAGCTAAAGTGCCCTTATCTAAAGCAGGAAATATGGATACATACAGGCAGGAGAGAAACTTGAAACCGAAAGCAGTAGCAGGACTCTCCAAATACTTGCTGCAGCACATCACCATTTTAGTTTAGGGGGACGATTTAACAATGTCTGTCCGACATGATACACTGTAGCGTATCATGTCGGACAGACACTGCTGAATGCGGACAGCATATGCTGTCGGTATTCAGCATTGCACAAGCAGTTCTAGTGAACTGCTTGTGCAATGCTGCCCCCCCTGCAGATTTGGCCGCTAGCAGGGGTGTCAATCAACCCGATTGTATTTGATCGTGGTGATTGCTGTACGCAACTCAGAGGAGGTGGATCCAGTTAAGGAGCAGCAGTCTTAAGACCGCTGCTTCTTATCTCCTGTTTTTGGCGAGCCTGAAGGCTAGCGCGGAAACAGGGCGAGTTGGCCCCATTCGGGGCATAGTACATCGGCCCCTAGTACTTCAAGAGATGAAATGTCAGTGGTATGAAATATGGTTCTACAAGACTGAAATAAAAACAGGTCATTCATATCCATATGTGCTTTAGTAAGAAATATTCTAGTAAATATTTATTGTTCTATTGAAGGGTTACTGTGTATAAGTTAGTTTCCTGATATACACCAGTGCCTGGGATATTTGTATACAGCATCTCACTGATAATTCATAATCCTGTTTTCTTGCCTCATTGTATCTGACTTAAACACTATCAACATGACAGCAGATTATGTGTCTGGGACTGCGGGGATGGAACATGTTTTTTTTTTAGCTTGGGACAGAAGTAATTGATTATAGTATGTAAAATACTGCGTCTAAATAGATGATGATATAAGAAAGAATAGACAAAGTGTACTAACGCCAACAGTGAGTTGCAGAAGGAGAACTAATGAAGACTTAAGTGTTATGGGAGCTTTATGTTGTAATATTTAATAAAAAAAAATTCATACCAGTCTTTAACCCCAAAAAGGAAATTGTTATGGTTAAACACAATATGTGGAAGCAAAAAAGATGAGAAATTGTATATTTCATTTGAATATCTTACCCAGAGTTCTGTGATGCATTGGTAACAATGTATACAGAGTACTTCTGGGGATAGGGAAGCGGGGATTGGCTGAGGTATGTGCAAGTAGGGCCGGATTGGGAATAAAAAATGTAAAAATATGTAGACCAGACCTGTAAAATGCACATGCCACAGTTTCTTCTATATTACTTTGTATTAAATGACAGTCAAGTCCAAAAAAATCTTTCATGTTTCTAATAGGGCATGTAGTTTTAAACAACTATCCAATTTACTTTTATAACCAATTTTACTTTGTTCTCTTGGTATTCTTAGTTGAAAGCTAAACCTAGGAGGTTCATATGTTAATTTCTTAGACCTTGAAGGCTGCCTCTAATCTAAATGCATTTTGATAGTTTTTCACCACTAGAGGGCATTAGTTCACATGTTTCATATAGATAACGTTAAGCTCATGCACGTGAATTTACCATGGAGTCAGCTCTGATTGGCTAAAATACAAGTCTGTCAAAAGAACTGAAATAAGGGGGCAGTCTTCTGAGACCTAGATACAGGGTAATTACAGAAGTAAAACGTGTGTAATTATAACTGTGTTGGTTATGCAAAACTGGGGAATTGGTAATTAAGTGATTATCTATCTTTTAAAACAACAAAAACTCTGGTGTTGACTGTCCCTTTAAATAAAAATGTCATATTGATGTTATATAGCAATCCTACAACCCAATAGCATCCATTAACCACCCCTTTAAATTTTAGCTTTCCAGCCCCTGCTGCAGCCCACTGGGAAATCTCCTGATATCCTGGTAGGCCAATCCAGCCCTGCATGCAAGTCTTAAAGGGACAATCAACACCAGAATTTTTGTCGTTTAAAAAGAAAGATAATCCCTTTATTACCCATTCCCCAGTTTTGCATATCCAACACAGTTATAATAATACACGTTTTACCTCTGTAATTATCTTGTATCTAAGCCTCTGCTGACTGCCCCCTTATTTCAGTTCTTTTGACAGACATGCAGTTTAGCCAATCAGTGCTCACTCCTAGGTCACTTTACGTGCATGAGCTCAATGTTATCTATACGAAACATGTGAACTAATGCCCTCTAGTGGTCAAAATGTATTCAGATTAGAGGCAGTCTTCAAGGTCTAAGAAATTAGCATATGAACCTCCTAGGTTTAGCTTTCAACTAAGAATAACAAGAGAACAAAGCAAAATTGGTGATAAAAGTAAATTGGGAAGTTGTTTAAAATTGCATGCCCTATTTAAATCATGAAAGCATATTAGATAACAGGTTCAAATTGTAAAGTTGTTTAAACATGTGTGTTCCCTCTGCATCACAAAATAATATTTTTGGGTTTCATATCTCTTTAATGAAAATAGTTATTTTGTTTTCCTTTTAGTTAGCAAACAATTTTAACCCTTTGAGTGCTAAGCACTTTCCCACCTGGGTGCTAAGGTGATTTAAGTTTTGTTTTTTGTTTTTAAACTTTTGTATATTTTTTTTCAGATCCCCAAGACTTACACCGTTGGAAAGGTTAGGCGATTACCTTTCTGTAGCTGCATAGATGCCTGAGATACAGGCTTCTAAGCAGCATGCCCCCTTTCCCTATACTTTGGATTGTAACTGTTTAATAAAGTTGCACAGTGACGTCATCACCGCGCAAAACGTGCAGGCCCGATCGCCGGGGTAGGAGCGGGTGGGAGCCCCCATATCTCCCTCAAGGTGGAAGGGTTAGAACCGGCCCTGAGCCATCGTTAGCACTAGAGTTGGAAACTCTGCAACGGCTCAGAGCCGTCGTTAGCACTCAAGGGGTTAAAGTATACAGATAAATACTGCCTAGTGGACACAATATTGCATATAGCACAAAGCTAGTTACATACATGTGTTGCACTGCACATACTGATAGAGCTTTCTAAGGCCTAGATTTGGAGTTTGGCGGTAGCCGTGAAAACCAGCGGTAGAGGCTCCTAACGCTGGTTTTAGGCTACCTCCGGTATTTGGAGTCACTCAAAATAGGGTCTAACGCTCACTTTTCAGCCGCGACTTTTCCATACCGCAGATCCCCTTACGTAAATTGCGTATCCTATGTTTTCAATGGGATTTTTCTAACTCCGGTATTTAGAGTAGTGTCTGAAGTGAGCGTTAGAATTCTAACGACAAAACTCCAGCCGCAGAAAAAAGTCAGTAGTTCAGAGCTTTCTGGGCTAACACCGGTTCATAAAGCTCTTAAATACTGTACTCTAAAGTACACTAACACCCATAAACTACCTATGTACCCCTAAACCGAGGCCCCCCCACATCGCCGCCACTCAATTTAATTTTTTAACCCCTAATCTGCCGACCGCCACCTACGTTATACTTATGTACCCCTAATCTGCTGCTCCTAACACCGCCGACTCCTATATTATATTTATTAACCCCTAACCTGCCCCCCACAACGTCGCAGCCAGCTACCTACAATAATTAACCCCTAATCTGCCGACCGCAAAGCGCCGCTACTTAAGTTATCCTTATGTACCCCTAATCTGCGGCCCCTAACACCGCCGACCCCTATATTATATTTATTAACTCCTAATCTGCCCCCCTCAACGTCGCTTGCACCTGCCTACACTTATTAACCCCTAATCCGCCTCACTAACCCTATAATAAATAGTATTAACCCCTAATCTGCCCTCCCTAACATCGCCGACACCTAACTTCAATTATTAACCCCTAATCTGCCGACCGGAGCTCACCGCTATTCTAATAAATGTATTAACCCCTAAAGCTAAGTCTAACCCTAACACTAACACCCCCCTAACTTAAATATAATTTAAATCTTACGAAATTAATTAACTCTTATTAAATAAATTATTCCTATTTAAAGCTAAATACTTACCTGTAAAATAAATCCTAATATAGCTACAATATAAATTATAATTATATTATAGCTATTTTAGGATTAATATTTATTTTACAGGTAACTTTGTATTTATTTTAACCAGGTACAATAGCTATTAAATAGTTAAGATAATTACAAAATTACCTGTAAAATAAATCCTAACCTAAGTTACAATTAAACCTAACACTACACTATCAATACATTAATTAAATACAATACCTACAAATAACTACAATGAAATAAACTAACTAAAGTACAAAAAATAAAAAAGAACTAAGTTACAAAAAATAAAAAAAATATTTACAAACATAAGAAAAATCTTACAACAATTTTAAACTAATTACACCTACTCTAAGCCCCCTAATAAAATAACAAAGACCCCCAAAATAAAAAATGCCCTACCCTATTCTAAATTACTAAAGTTCAAAGCTCTTTTACCTTACCAGCCCTGAACAGGGCCCTTTGCGGGGCAATCCCCAAGAAGTTCAGCTCTTTTGCCTGTAAAAAAAAACATACAAAACCACCCCCCCAACATTACAACCCACCACCCACATACCCCTAATCTAACCCAAACCCCCCTTAAATAAACCTAACACTAAGCCCCTGAAGATCATCCTACCTTGTCTTCACCTCACCGGGTATCACCGATCGGTCCTGGCTCCAAAATCTTCATCCAACCCAAGCGGGGGCTGGCGATCCATCATCCGGTGGCTGAAGAGGTCCAGAAGAGGCTCCAAAGTCTTCATCCTATCCGGGAAGAAGAGTAGATCCGGACCGGCAACCATCATCTTCCAAGCGGCATCTTCTATCTTCATCCGATGAGGACCGGCTCCATCCTGAAGACCTCCACCGCGGACCCATCTTCATCCGGCGACGTCCAACTGAATCAAGTTCAATCCGATTGGCTGATCCAATCAGCCAATCAGATTGAGCTTGCATTCTATTGGCTGATCGGAACAGCCAATAGAATGCGAGCTCAATCTGATTGGCTGATTGGATCAGCCAATTGGATTGAACTTGATTCTGATTGGCTGATTCCATCAGCCAATCAGAATATTCCTACCTTAATTCCAATTGGCTGATAGAATCCTATCAGCCAATCGGAATTCGAGGGACGCCATCTTGGATGACGTCCCTTAAAGGAACCGTCATTCTTCAGTTGGACGTCGCCAGATGAAGATGGGTCCGCGGTGGAGGTCTTCAGGATGGAGCCGGTCCTCATCGGATGAAGATAGAAGATGCCGCTTGGAAGAAGATGGTTGCCGGTCCGGATCTATTCTTCTTCCCGGATAGGATGAAGACTTTGGATCCTCTTCTGGACTTCTTCAGTGGATGTCTAGCCCCCGCTTGGGTTGGATGAAGATATCGGAGCCAGGACGGATCGGTGTGATACCCGGTGAGGTGAAGACAAGGTAGGGTGATCTTCAGGGGCTTAGTGTTAGGTTTATTTAAGGGGGGTTTGGGTTAGATTAGGGGTATGTGGGTGGTGGGTTGTAATGTTGGGGGGGGGGGTATTGTATGTTTTTTTTTACAGGCAAAAGAGCTGAACTTCTTGGGGCATGCCCCGCAAAGGGCCCTGTTCAGGGCTGGTAAGGTAAAAGAGCTTTGAACTTTAGTAATTTAGAATAGGGTAGGGCATTTTTTATTTTGGGGGGCTTTGTTATTTTATTAGGGGGCTTAGAGTAGGTGTAATTAGTTTAAAATTGTTGTAAGATTTTCCTTATGTTTGTAAATATTTTTTTATTTTTTGTAACTTAGTTCTTTTTTATTTTTTGTACTTTAGTTAGTTTATTTCATTGTAGTTATTTGTAGATATTGTATTTAATTAATGTATTGATAGTGTAGTGTTAGGTTTAATTGTAGGTAATTGTAGATATTTTATTTAATTAATTTAATGATAGTGTAGTGTTAGTTTTAATTGTAACTTAGGTTAGGATTTATTTTACAGGTAAATTTGTAATTATTTGAACTATTTTAGCTATTAAATAGTTCTTAACTATTTAATAGCTATTGTACCTGGTTAAAATAATTACAAAGTTACCTGTAAAATAAATATTAATCCTAAAATAGCTATAATATAATTATAATTTATATTGCAGCTATATTAGGATTTATTTTACAGGTAAGTATTTAGCTTGAAATAGGAATAATTTATTTAATAAGAGATAATTAATTTTGTTAGATTAAAATTATATTTAATTTATGGGGGTGTTAGTGTTAGGGTTAGACTTAGCTTTAGGGGTTAATACATTTATTAGAATAGCGGTGAGCTCCAGTCGGCAGATTAGGGGTTAATAATTGAAGTTAGGTGTCAGCGATGTTAGGGAGGGCAGATTAGGGGTTAATACTATTTATTATAGGGTTAGTGAGGCGGATTAGGGGTTAATAACTTTATTATGATAGCGGTGCGGTCCGCTCGGCAGATTAGGGGTTAATAAGTGTAGGCAGGTGGAGGCGACGTTGTGGGGGGCAGATTAGGGGTTAATAAATATAATATAGGGGTCGGCGGTGTTAGGGGCAGCAGATTAGGGGTACATAAGGATAATGTAAGTAGCGGCGGTTTACGGAGCGGCAGATTAGGGGTTAAAAATAATATGCAGGGGTCAGCGATAGCGGGGGCGGCAGATTAGGGGTTAATAAGTGTAAGGCTAGGGGTGTTTAGACTCGGGGTACATGTTAGAGTGTTAGGTGCAGACGTAGGAAATGTTTCCCCATAGCAAACAATGGGGCTGCGTTAGGAGCTGAACGCGGCTTTTTTACAGGTGTTAGGTTTTTTTTCAGCTCAAACAGCCCCATTGTTTTCTATGGGGGAATCGTGCACGAGCACGTTTTTGAGGCTGGCCGCTTGCGTAAGCAACTCTGGTATCGAGAGTTGAAGCTGCGTTAAATATGCTCTACGGTCCTTTTTTGGAGCCTAACGCAGCCATTCTGTGGACTCTCAATACCAGAGTTATTTTTATGGTGCGGCCAGAAAAAAGCCGGCGTTAGCTTTTCGGGTCGTTACCGACAAAACTCTAAATCTAGCTGTAAGTAAACATGATTAGTTCTGAACAACTGTTTTGCTGATGTTAGTGCTTGTAACAGCAGATGGTTTTACATGCATGTAGGATCTTTACAGCAGGCACTATGAGTAGCAAATATTAATATTTTGTCTTACATAAACATCCAAATCCTAACTGTAGTGCATTTTGCAGGTTGTTTCTAATCCCAGGTACAAAATATGTTGAGATGTTCTCACACAACCCTACATCCCTGTTTTAAAGGGTCGATCACAGTCGTTAAAATGTATCTAATAATTGTTCTACATAATTTACCATTAAAGGGATAGTCTCGTCAAAATTAAACTTTCATGATTCAGATAGAGCAGCAATTTTAAACAACTTTCCAATTTACTCCTATTATCAGTTTTTTGTTCGTTCTCTTGCTATCTTTCTTTGAATGTAAGCTTATGAGACGGCCCATATTTGGTTCAGCACCTGGGTAGCACTTGCTGATTGGTGGCTACATTTAGACATCAATCAGAAAGTGCTACCCAGGTACTGAACCAAAAATGGGCTGACTCCTAAGCTTACATTCCTGTTTTTTTTTTTAAATAAAGATAACAAGAGAATGAAGAAAGAATGATAATAGGAGTAAATTAGAAAGTTGCTTAAAATTGCTGTTCTATTTGAATCATGAAAGTTTAATTTTGACTAGACTGTCCCTTTAAAATATATGGGGACTTTTGTAGATAAATGATTTGATGAGTTTTACTAAAGAATTGTAATTGTTCCCAAAATGTATAACAATGATCATTATTTAAAAAATATGTTCACTGTATATTTTGTTCCCATTTCCTTTCATTTATTTCTGAAAATTTCCAATTTTAAAAAATGGAACAGAGCGCTAGAGACTTCACAAACCAAACCCTAATATCTGTCACTAACTGGTCTCAGCAGTGGTAATGAGATACTGCAAATCAAAACAAGTTTTACTAATAAATTGACAATAACAAGTCTTTTTTTTTAACTCCAGTAAGAAATCAGAACTGACTCCCCCAAATCAGCGAAGTGGCGAGGAGAGTTTAGAAACCACAAAAAAAGTTGCATTGCAGCAAACAATGTGTTAATGTATTCAGAAGGTGTTCACAGTCGACTAGCATGTTAATTTATTGCAAGACTAAAGACAAGTTTTGTAATTATAAGCTGTTTTATATTCTTATAATCAATGGTGGTTACTCCACAAACTGTGCAGCAATAGTGTGAAACATCTCTAATACATTTATTTCCAGTTCTGACCATACAGTTTATTGTTATGTGATTCAGTTCATTGCACATCACCCATGTGCCCTTTATCTGTACCTGTTTCCCACAAGCTTATTTCTGTTTCACCTTTGAACAGTTTTTTTCAGAGTGACATATTCTGCGCTCTTCTGCATGAATACATCAATGTTCTCTCTACACAGCAATGACTGACACTCGAGTGAAAACAAGACCAAACAAATCCAAATATTTCCACAAAATGAGACACATCTTAAAAAAACTTGCTCTATACAATCAAGGTCAGAAAGGACTGACAGGTATGCTTGGGGTAGGAATTGTCACTTCTAGTGGAGTTTCAATGTGTGACATATAGAAAACATTTAACCTCATAATGACTTATAGTAATTGTAAAAATGTACTTAAGACAAAAGGCAGAATTTATTATGCAGTTACATTGGTCTCGATTACTTGCTCAGCAAGTAGACATTTTAGTGATTATAAACATGATTGGTTCAAATCTGTTAAACACATAATTAAAGGGACATGAATAAACCCATTGAGATTGTAATCTAAAACATTTAGTGAATTGTAGTTAGAGACATTTGCAGTATAATTTCAGTTTTTATCTTGTCCCTTTTTTTTTTTCAAATGCAGAGATTAGGAATTGCATACTGCAGACTTCTCAAACGGAAATAAATAGTAAAACCCAACATTTTCTTTCATGATTCAGACATAACATACAATTTTAACCCCTTAAATACCAAGGACGTACAGGGTACGTCCTACAAAAACTGTCCCTTAATGACCAAGGATGTACCCTTTGTAGTAAATGGGTACTGCCAGTACCTAAGATGGCGGCAAAAAGGTTGAGGGGGAGGCTTAGAGAGCTGTTTGGGGGGATCAGGGAAGTTAGGGGGTAATGGGGGATCCTACACTAAAGATAAGATATATAAAAAATAAATCTTCAAAAACAACAAAAAAAACCCATTTATTTTATACTGGCAGACTTTCTGCCAGTACTTAAGATGGCGGTGACAATTGTGAGGTGGGGGAGGGAAGAGAGCTGTTTGAGGGGGGTCAGGGAGGGATCAGGGGTGTGATGTGTCAGGTGAGAGGCTGATCTCTACACTAAAGCTAAAATGAACCCTACAAACATCCTAATTAACCCCTTTACTGCTGGGCATAATACAAGTGTGGTGCGCAGCAGCATTTAGCTGCCTTCTAATTACCAAAAAGCAATGCCAAAGCCATATATGTCTGCTATTTCTGAACAAAGGGGATCCCAGAGAAGCATTTACAACCATTTGTGCTATAATTGCAAAAGCTGTTTGTAAATAATTTCAGTGAGAAAGCTAAAGTTTGTGAAAAAGTTAACAATCTTTTTTATTTGATCGCATTTGGCGGTGAAATGGTGGCATGAAATATGCCAAAATGGGCCTAGATCAATACTTTGGGATCTCTACTACACTACACTAAAGCTAAAATTAAACCTACAAGCTACCTAATTAACCCCTTCGCTGCTGGGCATAATATAAGTGGGGTACACAGCAGCATTTAGCGGCCTTCTAATTACCAAAAAGTAATGCCAAAGCCATATATCTGCTATTTCTGAACAAAGGGGACCCCAGAGAAGTATTTACAACCATTCATGCCATAATTGCACAAGCTGTTTGTAAATAATTTCAGTGAGACACCTAAGTTTGTGAAAAAGTTAGTGAAAAAATTAACGATTTTTTATTTGATCGCATTTGTCGGTGAAATGGTGGCATGAAATATACCAAAATTGGCCTAGATCAAAACTTTGGATTGTCTACTAAAAGTCAGGGCAAAATGTAGAAACTATTTAGCATGGGTGTTTTTTGGTGGTTGTAGATGTGTAACAGATTTTGGGGGTCAAAGTTAGAAAAGGTATGTTTTTTTCAATTTTTTCATCATATTTTAGATTTGTTTTTATAGTAAAATATATATGATGAAAATAATGTTATCTTTAGAAAGTCCATTTAATGGCGAGAAAACTGTATATGTGTGGGTACAGTAAATGAGTAAGAGGGAAATTACAGCTAAACACAAACACTGTAGAAATGTAAATATAGCCCTGGTCCTTAAAGGGTGAGCCTACACCAGAATTTTTATTGTTTAAAAAGATAGATAATCCCTTTATTACCCATTCCCCAGTTTTGCATAACCAACACAGTTATATAAATACACTTTTTACCTCTGTGATTACCTTGTATCTAAGTCTCTGCAGACTGCCTTCTTATCTCAGTGATTTTGACAGACATGCAGTTAAGCTAATCTGTGCAGACTCATAAATAACTCCACAGGAGTGAGCACAATGTTATCTATATGACACACATAAACTAGTACTGTCTAACTGTAAAAAACTTTCAGGTTTAGCTTTTCAAAACTACCACCAAGGGAACAAAGCAAATTTATTTATAAAAGGCAATTGGAAAGTTATTTAAAATTGCATGCCCCGTGTGAATCATAAAAGTTTAATTTTGACTAGACTGTCCCTTTAAGGGTAAGAAAATTGAAAAATGGTCTAGTCACTAAAGGGTTAAACAACCATTCCAATTTACTTCTTTTATCAAATTTGCTTCATTATCTTGTTATCCTGTGCTGAAGGAACACTAATGCACAACTGGCAGCTAGCTGAACACATCTAGTTAGCCAATCACAAGAGACAAATGTGTGCAGGTACCAATCAGCAGCTCGCTCCCACTAGGGCAGGATATGTGCGTATTCATTTTCAACAAGGGATACCAAGAGAACAAAGTACATTTGAAAATAGAAGTAAATTTAAAAATGTCTCAAAATTGCATGCTCTATCGGAATCATGCAAATTGAATTTTGACTTCCCTATCCCTTTAACCCTGCGGCATATCTGTCCCTGATTGATCTCAGCAGATGTGATAAGATATTCCAAAACAATACAAGTGTTGCTAACAAAATCATGTTGGTCATTTTTGTCTACTCCAGTAACAATTCTAAATGGGTTTCTCCAAATAAATTAATGGTGAAGTAAGTTTAGCGACTAAAAAAGGAAATCAAACCAACACAGAGTTAGTGTATTCAGAACATGTGCATGATTGTCTGGTATGTTAAAGGGACAGTTTACTCAAAAAATGTCTCCCATTTAATTTGTTCCCAATGATCCACTTTACCTGCTGGAGTGTATTAAAATATTTACAAGTATTTCCAATAGCCTTATATTAGCAATTTAAATAGTATATTTAGCCTGTGGTATCCCCACCCATCCTGAAAGTTTTTGGTCTCGAGGCCAAGCTCTGTTAACACAGCCAGTAGAAGAAATTACACTCCCAGTGGGTTATAGAAGATATAAGGTAATAAAATGATAATTTTTCCATTGTTCTCTCTAAGTACTGGTGATTGGTTTATGGACAGATATAAGATAAAGAAGCAGGTTATATGTACACAATGTGATAAAGTAATGAGATCTGATTATACCTACAAGCTCAACCCAATTTATTAGGTTGTGGCTTCAAAACACAAAATCAGCTAATTCATATACACAAATAAGCCTTAAAAAAACAAATCTCATACATTTTATACTCTGCAACTGGAAAAACAAGTAATTGGAAACACATTAAGAGAAAAACTATTTTATAGTATACTGCCCCTTTAATTGCAAAATGAAATAAAAGTCTTTTAATTACACTTCCCTTTAAGGCTGCTATCTCAGGCACAATGGATTACTGCTCTTAATCCAATTAACCAATCAGGAATGACTTTTTCATGTGCCAATTCCGATCCGTGTTTTGCTCAGGAGTGGCACAGGTTTGTACCTGGTGTCTAACATTGTTAATCCTTTTGCGAGGCTTAAATGCACAGCCAGAAACAATTATTTGTAAAATAACATAAGCTTTAACGAATCTGAACAAGTCTTTATCACTAGCATGCTTCTAGACTAAGAGAAGCCTTACTGTTTATGATTCATGCTCCATTAAAAAAAGGTGCAAAAAAATCAATACCAGCAGCAGGTTCCCAGTGTTGCCCTATTTATAGCAGCTCCTATAACTTTCTATGGGATACACTAAAAGAGGTTTACTTCTATATTACAACCCTGGTGTACTCAATAGGAGACTGCCAGTAAGATGTCACAGCCGAATGTTTCTTTACACCAGTATATTAAGGGGTCGATTTATCAAAGGCTTCGCCAAGAGAGCCTGTAGTCTGTATTTATGATTATGAAGCTGCGGTCATCAGACTGCTGCTTCCTTAACCTCTTCGCCACCTCTTAGGCGAATTTCAATCACCCCGGTCTTGTCAGACCGTAGAGATTGACAGCTCCTGCCCGCGTGTGATGTTGGCTGTGTGCGGGCATGGGCGGCAATGCACAAGAGTGCAATATTTCGTTCTTGTGCAATGCTAAATTCCGGCAGTGAAATTCAGCCAGCCAGAGGAAAGCTGTGGCAGACACTGCACGGCCTCCATTGAAAAAGGCCCCTGTGCGAGCCAAAATGTTTGGGCAAGGCCCTTGTTTTTTCTTGTTTCACATAAAGGCATATTTGTTTCAAATTCCCTGTTTGGTGTGCCTGCTTTGGGGACCTCTGAGCGACGGAGCCAGGTTTGGGGTTCTTTGGGACTTTGCATGTGTATACTAGCAGTGCACCGGGGTGCTAACCGGATGGTGTGTGCCATTTCCTTTGCATTATATATATATATATATATATATTAGGGTTGCACCGATACCGATACTAGTATCGGTATCGGTACCGATACCAAGTATTTGCATAAGTACTTGTACTCGTGCAAATGCACCGATACTTAAACCGATACCTCCACTTCCTACCCATATGCTACCTTGTGGCGTTTTTTCAAACTGCATGTTCCCATTTCATTTTAAACTGGAGTGGAGACTAAACTAAAAATTGTTTACTACTGTTCTCCCAATACAAATTGCTGTTATTTGTATTATTGTAGTAGAGATCACTGTACCTCGTTCAGACAAACCCCTGAAGTACTGGGCAGTTAATAAACAGATTTCCAGCTCTGGCTAAAATGGCCCAAAAATATCTTTCGGCCCCATGCAGTAGTGTGGAAAGTGAAAGACTGTTCAACTTAGAGTCGAACCTCCATACAAATGTCAGATTGATGTTATATAACATCCCTACAACCCAATTGCATCACCCCTTTAAATTTAATATTTTATTGTAATATTTTTTATTTATTAACATGTTCAGTGAACTTTTGACAAATACAACTGTTTTATTATTTCATAATGTCTTTTGAATTACAGTCCTTTATAATTATAAAGAAGGAATCTTAAATAATTAGTCTGTAATGTGCTTGGTAAACTGTCACATGACATTAAAAAAAAAGTATCGGTAATTGGTATCGGCGAGTATTTGAAAACAAGTATCGGTACTTGTACTCAGTCATAAAAAAATGGTATCGGTGCAACCCTAATATAAATATATATATATATATATATATATATATATTTTAGACCTCCACAGGCCACTTCCAATGTCTGTCAAGGGCAAATGGTGTACAAGATATTAATCTGTTTTAATAATGTTCAGCCCCTGCTGATATGTTACAGTATTGTTGTAAATAAAAGGAGTTTACTGTCCCTTTAAAGTCTTAAATAGAGGACATGTATGTTTGTTTTTTTTAGTGCTGGAGTTTGTTTTTTTATTAAATCAATTTATTGAGATCCCTGCAAATATTACTCGCACTGAGACACTCACCCTACTGGCTTGAAAACCTTTATCAGTTCCACTGAGAATCATAGTCACGTACAGTCAAGGTCACAGATGTGTGTTTTCTGTCTGAGACGTGTCACAAGTTTATCTAGAACTGTTTATTTATTGATGTTATGTGACCAAGGTTGGTGTCACTAAAGTCCTTTCTTGTGATGCAGCTGGATTTACTACAGATCAAGAAATATTAAAATATGCACAAGACTTTATTCTGTGGATCTTCATTGCCTATAGTTTTATGTCTACACACAGTCTGAAGGGAAGATCCCTGCAGGCTACATCAGTACACGGACAAATACAGTGAAACCTATAAAAATAATAATCATATTCTGTTATTTATTTTATGGCTCTTTATTTATTATGTATTATTGTTTTTTTATAATGTGCTGCCAAATTCCAAAGCCCTGAATACATGAGACGGGGTGCACAATAACACTGATTTATGCTAAAAGAAAAAAGAAAACAGACTAAACACAACAAATGCAGTAAATTGTACAAGAAGTTTGAATATGTTTTTTCAGATTTAACTGATTATAATAACCGTGGATTAACACTGTTATTACTATTTAGCTTCCTTGGATTTTCTAGATCAGTATTTCTCAGTTCCAACCCTTGATACCCCATACAGGCCAGAATATCATGATATTTGTGCTAGAGCACAGGTGAAATAATCAGATAATGAGTGAGAGTAGGTTAGTAACCATGGTTACTAATCAGCTGATTATTTCACCTGTGCTTGAGTTCAGACATTTTGAAAATCCGGCCTGTTAGGACTGCAGTTGAGAAACACTGTTCTAGGTTATAAAAATCTGGAGGAGCAATTAGACAGCAAAGATAAATATCAAGGATGCTTTGAGACCTCATCTTCAAATACCTGTTACTACATGATATAACCATCTCCTTGCTTTGCATAGAGGACTGAGTACGTCAGGGGTTACTTGCTACAGTTATAGATAAATAAAGGTTCATAACACCCAATACCCCCACTAATTCTATTGTATGTAATGCAGGTGCAATTAAAGGGATAATTAAGTCCAAATTAAACTTTCTAATTTACTTTTATCATCAAATTTGATTTGTTCTCTTGGTATTCTTAGTTGACAGCTAAACCTAGGTAGGGTCATATACTAATTTCTAAGGCCTTGAAGGCTGCCTTTCATCTGAATGCATTTGACAGTTTTTCACAGCTAGAAGGCATTAGTTCATGTGTTTCATATAAATAACATTGTGCTCATGCATGTGGAGTTATTTAAGAGTCAGCACTAATTGCCTGAAATGCAAGTCTGTCAAAAGATGGGGGGCAGTCTACAGAGACTTAGATACAAGGTAATCACAGAGGATCTTTTTAAACAATAAAATTTTTGGTGTTTACTGTCCGTTTAATGTCTTAAGAAACCTACACTGTGCACATACTGTGTCAGGAATTCCACCTTATCTGACATCAGCACCACCATCTCTACAATACCACCTTTAGTTTCTATGTCCAACCCACCTACTCTATATCACCTGTGCTGAGAGATCAGACAGGTGCTTAGTTATTAAGTTAGTACCTGAGCTACACAGTCTATGTGTATTTGTTCCTTACTGGAAATTTGTTTCCTAATTTTCATATGTTTCTAAATCCTGCCTGGATTTCTTCTATCTCACCCTTGGATTACAAGCTTACTCAGCCTTCCACCTTAATCCAGATACAAGCCGCTACCAGCTTTTACCTAAGAAGCCTTCAGTAACATTCTTGTTACCTACACCACCCTGCAAGGAGTATCTAACAGCCTGACTCATTGCACACAGAGTCGAGTGACGTCACTCGCGATTGAGCGGAACAGCGCTCCTGACCTCTCAATCACTGCAGTGCTTCAGACCGCACACGCCGTTTGCTCCTCACAGAGACTGTACACGCTGCCTGAATCCCACACGCTGTTCAGAGGTAAAAACAGCCTTTGCATTTGCAGAGCGCCTGCTTGTACTTATCCTCCTGCTACAGTGTGAGTGTTGTGTCCATTCCTATTAATAAGGAGCCGGATTATACTGTTTCCATTTCTGATTCTCCTAGGATATGGATTATTGTTGTGCCTTACATTCTACTATATGAATCCATCCTGAACTGTATATATGTGTAAATAGTAATTTGAATTAATTTAGATTAACTGATACCAGAGTTAACAGGTCTCTACCTGCATACCTCAATGAAGGGAATCAATAATTCACTGCAAGCTTAATTGGGTGTCTTGTCACATAGGATACTACTGGCTGAGTGAGACAAATACCAAATCCGCAGCTGCAGATCCTCATCTTCCTCCTATCCATTACAGAATAACTAAGCCTAAATAGATCCAGCGGATTTGTCTCAAGTGGTTTACAGTCTTACTCAAAGGGTAGATCAAATGGGTCAGGCCCTTAGCAACTTACAGGTAGAAAATGAGACTTTAAGAAAAATAATTAAAGACACAGTAGCAACCAAACCATGACCTCCTGAGAGTTCACCAGAACCACACATTTCTCCTCCAGATCTCTTCTCTGGGGACAGACGTTCATACCGCCAGTTCAGAAATGCTTGCCTCCTTACCTTTTCATTAAAGCCAAAAACATTCCCTACTGATAGGGTCAAGGTTTTAACTATGAACTCTTATCTACGTGGGGAGCCAAGGATCTGGGCTGATTCTTTCTTTGAAATGAATAACCCTATCATTTCCTCCCTAGACCATTTTTTGGCAGTGATGGATGAGCTGTATTCTGACACCAACTCCCAGCTCACTACCGAAACCAAGATGAGAGCTTTGAAACAGGGATCCAGATCTGCAGAGGTATACATAACAGAGTTCAAACAGTTCACTACAGACTCTCAGTGGAACAGTATCGCTCTCAAGAATCAATTTTGTCTAGGACTCTCAGATCCTGTAAAAGATGAACTAGCGAGAGTAGAACTCCCTGATACCTTGGAAGCATTGATGAGGCTTTCTATACAAATAGACCGTCGGATTAAAGAGAGGAGAAGTGAACGGCATAGCACTGAACAGACTTACAGAAAACCTTCCTCACCCACACAACACTCTAACACTGCTGGAGCCACCCAGGAACCTATGGATATAGGACTCTTGAGAGGACCGTTGTCACAGGAAAAAAAGCAGAGAAGGAAGATTTTGGCCTTATGTTTATACTGTGCTAATCCCGGACACACGGTGAAGGAATGCCCCATTCTGCAGAAGAACAAGAGGAGTAAGTTTATACGGAATAATATCTCTGTTTACTTGAAAAACAAGCCTATTTACTGTACCATCTCTCTCTCTTTGCAGTGGGACCGTAAGCGCTTCGCCACTGAGACTATAGTCGACACAGGTGCCTACGGCAACTACATTGATTTAGAATTTGCTAAAAGCAATAAAGTTCCTCTTGAGAAAAAATTGCAGCCTGTGTCTATTCGTGTAGTAGATGGGACTTACATATCCAGTGGTCCTATAACGCACCATACGATTCCTTTACTGGTTAGTACCCAAGATAGCCATCACGAATTCATCAGATTTGATGTACTTCCTTCGCTGCTTTTTCCGCATTGTGTTAGGCATTCAGTGGATAAAATTACATGAGCCTTCCATAAACTGGAAGACTTTACAAGTTACTTTTAACTCCCCATACTGTCACAATGTTTGTCATGATACACCACATACGATTAATTTATCTGAAGAAACTCCTCAAATTCCTTTGGAGTACTCCAAATGTAAAGAAGTTTTAGCAAACGGGAGGCAAAGTCTCTTCCACCTCACCGCAGTTATGACTGCCCTATTGACCTAAAACCTGGTTCTGCTATACCCTACGGTCATTAATACCCTCTTAGCCAACCTGAGTTGGCACATTTGAAGTCATACCTTGACAAAAATTTTAAAAAAGGTTTCATTAGACCTTCTGTTTCCCCTGCTGGTGCGGGCATGTTCTTTGTCACAAATAAGGATCAGACATTGCGCCCCATAATAGATTATAGGGAGCTAAACAAAATTACTTTGAAAAACAGATATCCTCTCCCCCTAATCCCCGAGCTTATTGAGCGTTTACATCACGCTAAAATATTAACTAAACTAGACCTAAGGGACACTTACAACCTCATACGCATACGAGAGGGAGATGAGTGGCTAACAGCATTTAGAACCAGATTCGGGCTCTATGAGTATCTGGTTATGCCGTTTGGGTTATGCAATGCCCCGGCTACTTTTCAACACTATATCAATGATGTATTCAGAGATTTGTTAGATATCTGTGTTGTTGTCTACTTAGACGATATTCTGGTATATTCCCTGAACTTAGAGGATCACAGAAAACACGTTAGTTGGGTTCTATCAAGGTTACAAGTACACCAATTGTATGCCAAGGCAGAAAAATGTCTTTTTCATACAAACAAGATTTCCTTTCTGGGATATAACATCTCACCAGAAGGAATTGAGATGCAACCTAACAAAGTGGAAGCTGTTAGAAACTGGCCAACACCTACCAATAGAAAAGAACTTCAGCGGTTTCTTGGTTTTAGCAATTACTACAGGAAATTCATCAAAGGATATTCAGTAATTGCTAAACCCTTAACAGTTCTTACAGGCACAAGTACTACATTCTCTTGGAATTCAAAAGCTAATGAAGCTTTTGAGTATCTGAAGTCAGCTTTCACTTCTGCTCCGATCTTACATCATCCAAATCCCAAACATCAGTTCTTCCTGGAAGTCGATGCCTCGGAATATGCATTAGTTCTCTCCCAGAGATAAAGTTTAACCCAACCTTTACATCCTGTGGCTTTTTATTCAAAAGTATTAACTGCACCTGAGAGGAATTACCCTATAGGTGAAAAGAAATGGTTGTCCATCAAGAGGTCATTTGAGAACTGGAGACACCTGCTGGAAGGTACAATCCTACCTGTTATTGTATATACAGATCACAAGAATTTGGAGTATTTACAACGCAATAAGACCTTGTCTGCAAGGCAAGTTTAGTGGAGTCTTTTCTTCAGCAGATTCCATTTTCAGATAGTTTACAGACCAGCCTCCAAGAACGGAAAGGCCGATGCTCTATCCCGTAGAGATCCTATACCGAGCTACAACCACAACCCACGAGAAATAATACCTCACAACAACTTCCTTGGCTTAACCTCTACATTTAAAACCAAATATCAAAATGCATTACTTACTGATCTGAATACTCCAAAGGACCTTCTTAAAGGTGCCCATGGATTAAGTTACAAGAGTAATAAGCTTTATGTCCCCGAATGCCTACAATAGGATTTGATCAGTGATCATCATGACCCCCCCCCCCCTTTGTGGACATCCTGGGATGACGAGAACTAAAGAGCTGTTAAGCAGGGCTTATTGGTGGCCGAACATGGCAAAGGACATAAAAACATTTGTACACCACTGTACTATTTGCACTACATCGAAGTCAGAAAAGAAACCCTCCTATGGGTTGTTAATGCCTATACAGGTGCCGGAGAGACCATGGACCCACCTGGGCATGGATATCATCGTCAAATTACCCCTGTCTTCAGGCATGAATACTGTATTGGTGGTTATCGATTTGTTCACTAAAATGGCACATTTTGTACCACATCATAAACTACCAAACTCCTCTGAAACAGCTCAATTGTTTATTGATCATATAGTAAAGCTTTATGGGATACCCTCTATCTTGACCACAGATAGAGGTACCCAGTTCACCTCCCGATTTTGGAGGAACCTGTGTCAAAAACTCCAGATTGATCATCGCTACACCACTGCTTACCACCCACAGACCAATGGTCAATCTGAACGTTTGAACCAGTGGCTTGAACAATATATAAGATGTTACTGTGCATACCATCAAAATAACTGGAAAACCTTCCTATCCATGGCTGAATTCGCCTACAACAACTCTGTCAATTCTTCATCTAAGAGTACACCGTTTTTCGCTAACTATGCTTTTCATCCCAAGATGTCTTTGACCACAACTGAATCCTCACCTAACCCAAGTGTGGATGACATTGCAGATAAACTATCAGAAAACTTCCAGATGTTACATAATACACTGAAAACCTCCCAAAAGGTTCAGAAAAAGTACTATGACCTCAGAAGAAGACCCCCTCCGAATTACTCAGTAGGAGATTGGGTTTGGCTTTTGACCAGAAACCTAAAATTGCAAATACCCAGTAAAAAATTAGCCAGTTTGTTCATAGAACCTTTTCAGATCACACGGGTTGTTAATCGGAATGCTGTTACCTCCAATTACCCGCATCTTTGGCCATTCATCCGACGTTTCACGTTTCTTTGCTAAAACCAGCCTCCGCTAGCAGTAACCAAGTCTTACCTCCAGAAGCTCAAGTTCTCGATTCCGAAGAATATGAGGTAAAGGAAATATTGGACTCAAGGATACATAAAGGAGTACTTCAGCATCTTGTGCGATGGAAAGGATACCTACCAGATGAGGATACTTGGGAACCCATGTCACATGTGACTGCTCCAAGATTCCTCGCTCCATAGGAGGCATCCCCAACGTCCTCGACCACAATCCATGGAACAGATTGATTGACGGGGGTGGTTCTGTCAGGAATTCCACCTTATCTGACATCAGCACCACCATCTCTACAATACCACCTTTAGTTTCTATGTCCAACCCACCTACTCTATATCACCTGTGCTGAGAGATCAGACAGGTGCTTAGTTATTAAGTTAGTACCTGAGCTACACAGTCTATGTGTATTTGTTCCTTACTGGAAATTTGTTTCCTAATTTTCATATGTTTCTAAATCCTGCCTGGATTTCTTCTATCTCACCCTTGGATTACAAGCTTACTCAGCCTTCCACCTTAATCCAGATACAAGCCGCTACCAGCTTTTACCTAAGAAGCCTTCAGTAACATTCTTGTTACCTACACCACCCTGCAAGGAGTATCTAACAGCCTGACTCATTGCACACAGAGTCGAGTGACGTCACTCGCGATTGAGCGGAACAGCGCTCCTGACCTCTCAATCACTGCAGTGCTTCAGACCGCACACGCCGTTTGCTCCTCGCAGAGACTGTACACGCTGCCTGAATCCCACACGCTGTTCAGAGGTAAAAACAGCCTTTGCATTTGCAGAGCGCCTGCTTGTACTTATCCTCCTGCTACAGTGTGAGTGTTGTGTCCATTTTTATTAAATAGGAGCCGGATTATACTGTTTCCATTTCTGATTCTCCTAGGATATGGATTATTGTTGTGCCTTACATTCTACTATATGAATCCATCCTGAACTGAATATATGTGTAAATAGTAATTTGAATTAATTTAGATTAACTGATACCAGAGTTAACAGGTCTCTACCTGCATATCTCAACGAAGGGAATCACTAATTCACTGCAAGCTTAATTGGGTGTCTTGTCACATAGGATACTCCTGGCTGAGTGAGACAAATACCAAATCCGCAGCTGCAGATCCTCATCTTCCTCCTATCCATTACATACTGACATGTTGCACATCACAAAATAATTATTTAAATATAATATAAATATATTGTTTTATTCAGACATTTTGTTGTAAAATTGTTTCTTTCATTAAAGACTTATTATGTTTATCTTATTGAAATAAACAGTTTAATCAAAGAGAAACGTATTTAGGCTTTGGGATAAATCTGATCAAATATAACTGTCTCACAAGGTAAACAAGACTTACTATTCATTTATTTGTTTGCAATCAAAGAACATATTTATCACAGTCTACTTGGCTGTTTAAAGTCAACATACAGTGCTTGAGAAGATCTTAACATATAAATCATATGTACATTTAAATACCAATACAACTGCTACTTTATGAAGGTGCCTTTGAATTCATTCTAATTAGAACACGTTCTGTGGGTATCTGCCTAGAACACACTCTTTCAGTAAGCATCTTCTTCTAGTCAAGTAATAAATTACAATAAAACAACCCTTAGCAACTTGCATGGTATGTTTTGTACATTTGTCTCAAATGACCCCTCATTTTCAATTGGCCATATATCCCTGTAAGTGGCCTGAGGGCGGAGATAAGAGATTGCAAATTCTTCGCACCAGCGACTTAGCTTGGTCTCCATACCTCCCTGTATTAGCAGGGGGTTACCGCTCCCTTGTGACATCACCATGTGTAACCGTGGTGACCTCATAGGGCCTGCAAGAAGGAGACAGCTATGGGAAAAGAGAATAAAGTACCTCTTTCCGATTGGAAGGAGAACACCTCCAGAGGATGACACATGGTCATATTCACAGGGGAATGGATATGCTTGACAATAATGAGTCATCACAAGCATCCTAAGGGTTAAAAATAAATACATCTACATGCTATGCTTAGGTACTTGCTCTGCGTACCCTGTTGACGAAGTAGCTATGTCCAACCTTCTGCCTCAAGCTGCAGATCAGCCTGTCAGCTTTGACAGCTAAGACTGCAGCCAGAGGTAGAAGGCATTTGCTTTCATATGGTAATGGAGCACTGATAGTTTTTCCCTTTACCATATGAAGGTAGATCGCTGATACACACAGTGACAATCTGCGCATCATAGGAGGGGGAGGGAGGGGAGGAAGGGGAGATTCTCTCCCTAAGGAAAAATAAATGTTTAGTGAGGGAGGGAGGGGGAGAGATCGGTTCCCTACACTATGGAAAAAGATTAGGGGGTCCTCCTTACAATCATCAGTATTAGAGAGCTGTTTGGGTGGGATCAGGGAGGAGGGTACGCGAGGAGGGTTCCCTACACTACAGAAATAAAAAAACTAAAAAAAAAACTGACAGACTGTCTGCCAATACCTAAGATGGTGTTAACCCCTTCACTATCGGGAATTTCAGAAGTGTGGTGCACAGGTGCAGTTAGCGGTCTACTAATTGCCAAAAATAATGCCATACATGTCTGCTGCTTCTGAACAAAGAGAACCCCATAGAAGCTTTTACAACTATTTGTCTTATGACTGCAGTAGTTGTGTGTAAATAATTTCAGTGAGAAAACCAACATTTGTAAAAAAAATAAGTGATTTTTTTTTAATATGATCGCATTTGCGGCAAAACAGTGGCATGAAATATACCAGAATGGGCCTAGATCAATAACTTGGGTTGTCTTCTAAATATATATATATATAGTGTTGATAGGTAAATAAAAAAAAGCAAGGATTTATTTCTGTTTAAATGGAGTGATAGTAAAAATGATAAAAATTATCTGGTACTTTGACAAAAAAAATATTTGGATAATGTTAAATATGGTTAAAAAAATGTCTTCTCTCTGTGACGTACATATTACAATCTTGCAAAATCACAAAATAACTATTTAAAAAAATATTTTATTCAGATACTTTGATTCAAAAAAATGTTTCTTTGATTAAAGACTGTAGTATGTGTGTCTTATTGCAATAAACAGTTTAATTAAAGAAAAAGTTATTTAGGCTTTGGGAAAAATCTAATAAATTATAACTATCTCACCAGGATCCTGCAAACAAGACAAAACATGAATTTATTTGCTTGCAATCAAAGAACACATTTATTACAGTCTATTTGGCTGTCTGTTTAAAGTCAACATACAGTGCTTGATAGCATCTAACATGTAAATCATATGAACATATAAATACCAGTAAAACTGCTACTTTATGGATGGGATTTAGGGTCATATTTATCAAGCTCAGTACGAAGCTTGATGCCCCGTGTTATGAAGCAGCAGTCTGAAGAACGCGCCCCCATAACCTGTCCGCCTGCTCTGAGGTGGTGGACAGAAATCAACCCGATCGAATACACACAGGTTGATTGACAACCCCTGCAAGCGGCCGGATGGCCGCGAATCTGCAGGGGGCGGTATTGCACTGCATTAACATTAGCGCGCCATTTGTAATCTAGCCCTCTGTGTGCGCACAAACTGAGTAATAAATCCGACATAGTAAAAAGTATCTCATTAAAATCTCACTCATAACTACTTACCTTGATGTGCCATAGTTAAAATCATTTCTACCAGAATTCTTTTCTAGGATGTTTACTATACATGCATTCAGACCTGTCCCTTTAAAAATGGCTTTGCATTGTTATAGCATTTGAACATGTGCTAGAAAATACTAAAATAAATCTTCCATAGCCCTTTAATTCATCATAATCAATATATAAATGGGTGGGACGTTCACTGCACCATTTAGATAAGATATAATGTACTATTTATCTATGTCATACAACCCAAGGCAATATCTCTTAGCCACACACAGTGTAGCATTAAGTCAAAGGCAGTTTATTGAACCCATTTATGGACTTCAGGTCCATTTTTCTGACAGTCGGAATCTTTAGCTTCTATTGTAAGTAGAGAGCAGTGGGGAATAAGAGATCCATTACTAATCTTGTTAGCACTATCCATGTATGGTATGATTGAGTCTGACAGTGGCTGTACAGTACCCAGGCAATGGAAGATGTGCATTTGTTTGCATGCAGCAATACTAGAGTTATATTTCATTTACCAGCAATAAGAACCATTCACAATCACCTTTTCCATATACTGCATTTTATTGCTCACAGATTAAAACCACCAGAAGAGAATTATGTACTTCCTTATCTAAGCATGCAGGAAACATCTAATAAACAAACGCAGCTCTGCTGATGTAGATCCATCTGAGTGATTTCTTCCAAAGTCTGAACTTGGCTATACAAGACATTGATTTTAATGACAAATTGCTTTAGGTAAGTTAAGGGGCTTACTGAGGACACTGGTGAGATTGTATCACTGTGCCATTCTATAGCATTACAGAGCATTTACTGTCACTGGCCATTCATATACTATCCCTTGGTAGACACATACAATTAGTGGGAATTCACATACTGTCACTGTTCATTCATATACTGTCACTGTTCATTCATATATACTATCATTCATTCATATACTATTATTGTTCATTCATATACTGTCATTGGGTATACACATACTGTCACTGTTCACTCATATACTATCATTGTTCATTCATATACTGTATTTGGGTATACACATACTGTCACTGTTCATTCATATGCTATCATTGTTCATTCATATACTGTCATTGGGTATACACATACTGTCACTGTTCATTCATATACCATCACTGTTCATTCACATACTCTCACTGTACATACACATACCAGTAGCGGCCCTGCTCAACCGATTGTCCTAATGCTAATTTTGTTTTTTCCTTCCCCAAAGGTAACTAAAATATTTAGCAATAGTAATAATATACATGATGCTCAGTATAATAATTTGGAGGATAGATGGATCTACAATCTGCACTAATAATAGGCTCCCTTGCATTATGATTGTACACATATTGCATATGCCCATATATAGACTGGCTGCTATGCCCCACCCCTGCACTTGGGCTCTGGTGCCACTGCACCTGCTGCACCAGTATTGGTTCTGCCCTGACACACACTATAATGCTTATTCATATACTATCACTGAGCATACACATACTATCACTAGGTATTCATATACTATCACTGAGCATACACATACTATCACTAGGTATTCATATACTATCACTGAGCATACGCATACTATCACTGTTTATTCATATACTATCACTGAGCATACACATACTATCACTAGGTATTCATATACTATCACTGAGCATACACATACTATCACTGAGCATACACATACTATCACTGAGCATACACATACTATCACTAGGTATTCATATACTATCACTGAGCATAAACATACTATCACTGTTTATTCATATACTATCACTGAGCATACACATACTATCACTAGGTATTCATATACTATCACTGAGCATACACATACTATCACTAGGTATTCATATACTATCACTGAGCATACACATACTATCACTAGGTATTCATATACTATCACTGGGCATACACATACTATCACTAGGCATTCATATACTATCACTGAGTATACACATACTATCACTAGGTATTCATATACTATCACTGAGCATACATATACTATCACTAGGTATTCATATACTATCACTGAGCATACACATACTATCACTAGGCATTCAAATACTATCACTGAGCATACACATACTATCACTAGGTATTCATATACTATCACTGAGCATACACATACTATCACTAGGTATTCAAATACTATCACTGAGCATACACATACTATCACTAGGTATTCATATACTATCACTGAGCATACGCATACTATCACTGTTTATTCATATACTATCACTGAGCATACACATACTATCACTAGGTATTCATATACTATCACTGAGCATACACAAACTATCACTAGGTATTCAAATACTATCACTGAGCATACACATACTATCATTAGGTATTCATATACTATCACTGAGCATACACATACTATCGCTAGGTATTCATAAACTATCACTGAGCATACACATACTATCACTGTTTATTCATATACTATCACTGAGCATACACATACTATCACTCGGTATTCATATACTACTATCACTGAGCATACACATACTATCACTCGGTATTCATATACTATCACTGAGCATACACATACTATCACTCAGTATTCATATACTATCACTGGACATACATATACTATCACTAGGTATTCATATACTGTCACTGAGCATACACATACTATTGTTAGGTATTCATATACTGTCACTGAGCATACACATACTATCGCTAGGTCTTCATATACTATCACTGAGCATACACATACTATCACTAGGTTTTCATATACTATCACTGAGCATACACATAGTATCACTGGGTATTCATATACTATCACTGGGCATATACATACTATCACTCGGTATTCATATACTATCACTTAGCATACACATACTATCACTAGGTATTCAAATACTATCACTGAGCATACACATACTATCACTAGGTATTCATATACTATCACTGAGCATACACATACTATCACTAGGTATTCATATACTATCACTGAGCATACACATACTATCACTAGGTATTCATATACTATCACTGAGCATACACATACTATCACTAGGTATTCAAATACTATCACTGAGCATACACATACTATCACTAGGTATTCATATACTATCACTGAGCATACACATACTATCACTGTTTATTCATATACTATCACTGAGCATACACATTCTATCGCTAGGTATTCATAAACTATCACTGAGCTTACACATACTATCGCTGTTTATTCATATACTATCACTGAGCATACACATACTATCACTCGGTATTCATATACTACTATCACTGAGCATACACATACTATCACTCAGTATTCATTTCATATACTATCACTGAGCATACACATAATATCACTAAGTATTCATATACTATCACTGGGCATACACAACTATCACTAGGTATTCAAGTACTGTCACTGAGCATACACATACTATTGTTAGGTATTCATGTACTGTCACTGAGCATACACATACTATCGCTAGGTATTCATATACTATCACTGAGCATACACATACTATCACTAGGTATTCATAAACTATCACTGAGCATACACATAGTATCACTGGGTATTCATATACTATCACTGGGCATACACATACTATCACTAGGTATTCATATACTATCACTGAGCAGACACATACTATCACTGTTTATTCATATACTATCACTGAGCATACACATTCTATTACTCGGTATTCATATACTATCACTGAGCATACACATACTATCACTAGGTATTCGTATACTATCACTGAGCATACACATACTATCACTCGGAATTCATATACTATCACTGAGCATACACATACTATCACTAGGTATTCATATACTCTCACTGAGCATACACATACTATCACTTGGTATTCATATACTATCACTGAGCATACACATACTATCACTCGGTATTCAGATACTATCACTGAGCATACACATACTATCACTAGGTATTCATATACTATCAATGGGCATACATATACTATCACTCGGTATTCATATACTATTACTGAGCATACACATACTATCACTCGGTATTGATATACTATCACTGAACATACACATACTATCACTCGGTATTCATATACTATCACTGAGCATACACATACTATCACTTGGTATTCATATACTATCACTGAGCATACACATACTATCACTCGGTATTCAGATACTATCACTGAGCATACACATACTATCACTAGATATTCATATACTATCACTGAGCATACAAATACTATCACTTGGTATTCATATACTATCACTGAGCATACACATACTATCACTCGGTATTCATATACTATCACTGAGCATACACATACTATCACTAGGTATTCATATACTATCAATGGGCATACATATACTATCACTAGATGTTCATATACTGTCACTGAGCATACACATACTATCGCTAGGTATTCATATACTATCACTGAGCATACACATACTATCACTCGGTATTCATATACTATCACTGAGCATACACATACTATCACTCAGTATTAATATACTATCACTGAACATACACATACTATCACTAGGTATTCATATACTATCACTGAGCATACACATACTATCACTCGGTATTCATATACTATCACTGAGCATACACATACTATCACTCGGTATTCATATACTATAACTGGGCATACATATACTATCTGGGAAAGAGCCACGGCGTGCAGCAGCACTAATCGGGAACCGGAACAGCTGAGAGACAAAAGTCATCCAATAGAAAGTGAGCTATACCGGAGTGCCGTAGCCAGGGAGATCAACCCCAGAGACGGAAAGTGCATGAGAAAATAGGCAGGCACTACTCGGGGTGTAAAATGCAAAAGGTATTTTATTGTATTACCTTCCAGTAAAAATAAATAAAGGAAGCTAAAAGGACTCCAAAAAGGTACAAACACACAGACAAACAGAGGGACAAAAACCCTGACGCGTTTCGCGTCCCCTAGTAGCGCTTAATCATAGGCTAAGGTGATAGTGACTGCTCAAGCCTTATATACACATAAGTTAACCCTTCCCCCACCAGCAAAAAAAAATAAATTAAAACACAAGATATACTTATTCATTTGTAAGAGAATTGTACCTAGGACAAGTAAAACGAAAAAAAGAGCATACAACACACACCCTGATACAAAAGGCAAATATAAAAGAAAAAGAAAAAAGAAAAAGAAAAAGAAAAATTGCAAATATAGAATACACATGTATACAAATACAAACAAAGAGAGGGACACTATCTCAAGATGATACCGTTAAAAGCGTCATCATATATCAGATATAACTATAAGAAAATATTATGTTTGTAAGTATACAAATATATGAGTGCAAACATACGTGCAAAAAATATGTTTAAAAAATACATAAATCCTACTATAAAGATTTACATAAGCCTGTACACAAATAGTGGCTATTAAACTAACAATGGAGGGCACTTAGACTAATATAATATCCAAGCTAATTTTGGTGGGTCCTATTAGCCCACAAGGAAATATACAAAAGACTAATTGTCAATTAAAAAAATTAATGTTGCATTCCTTATTCCTACCTGTTGGTATTCTGGTATTTAATTTTAAAATCCAATAAAGCTCTTTCTTATCCAGGATTTTATTTTTATTCAAATACAATAAACAATAAAATTAAATACCAGAATACCGACAGGTAGGAATAAGGAATGCAACATTAATTTTTTTATTCACAATTAGTCTTTTGTATATTTCCTTGTGGGCTAATAGGACCCTCCAAAATTAGCTTGGATATTATATTAGTCTAAGTGCCCTCCATTGTTAGTTTAATAGCCACTATTTGTGTACAGCCTCATGTAAATCTTTATAGTATGATTTATGTGTTTTTTTTTACGTATTTTTTGCACGTATGTTTGCACTCATATATTTGTATACTTACAAACGTAATATTTTCTTATAGTTATATCTGATATATGATAACGCTTTTAACTGCATCATCTTGAGATAGTGTCGCTCTCTTTGTTTGTATTTGTATACATGTGTATTCTATATTTGCAATTTTTCTTTTTGTTTTTTTTTTCTTTTTCTTTTATATTTGCCTTTTGTATCAGGGTGTGTGTTGTATGCTCTTTTTTTCGTTTTACTTGTCCTAGGTACAATTCTCTTACAAATGAATAAGTATATCTTGTGTTTTAATTTATTTATTTTTTGCTGGTGGGGGAATGGTTAACTTATGTGTATATAAGGCTTGACCAGTCAATATCACCTTAGCCTATGATTAAGCGCCACTAGGGGGCACAAAACGCGTCAGGCTTTTTGTCCCTTTGTTTGTCTGTGTGTTTGTACCTTTTTGGAGTCCTTTTAGCTTCCTTTATTTTTACTGGAAGTTAATACAATAAAATACCTTTTGCATTTTACACCCTGAGTAGTGCCTGCCTATTTTCTCATACATATACTATCGCTAGGTATTCATATACTATCAATGAGCATACATATACCATCGCTAGGTATTCATATACTATCAATGAGCAAAAACATACTATGGCTTGGTTTTTATATACTATCACTGAGCATACATATACTATCACTCGGTATTCGTATACTATCACTGGGCATACACATACTATTACTGAGCATACACATACTATTGCTGGGTATTTAAATAATATCACTAAGCATACACATACTATCGCTAGGTATTCATATACTTTCACTGAGCATAAACATACTATTGCTTGGTATTTATATACTATCACTGAGCATACACATGCGATCACTGTTTATTCATATACTATCACTGGGCATACATATACTATCACTCAGTATTCGTATACTATCACTGGGCATACACATACTATCACTGAGCATACACATACTATCTCTAGGTATTCATATACTATCACAGAGCATAAACATACTATCACTTGGTATTTATATACTATCACTAAGCATAAACATACTATCGCTAGGTATTCATATACTGTCACTGAGCATAAACATACTATCGCTAGGTATTTTTTATACTATCACTAAGCATACACATACATCCTTGTACCTCCTATTTATAAGACCAATTAAAACATATAAAAAACATAACTGATTTCTATGTTATCTTATGAAGCTGTACCAATATTGCTCTCCAAACCTTAGTAAATAGTCTCCTTAGGATGACTTTGGAATTGGATAACCTTATATTTTACTGCTGGACTGTTTAAATTGTAATGAATGTCAACCAGTGTCTTCAGGCTGTTTTGTAGCATCATGTCTCGATCAGATTAAGGTTTACCTTCCCAAAAGGTTTCATCAAAATAAATTTGTAATCTTCTCTTTAGATCTTGCAATTTGGATCTATCCTCGAGTATGGCAGATTAATTTGCTCTCTGAGTTTTGCCATGTTTTGCATTGTATGCATGGTTCAATAAAGGGTTAACAAGTACAAAGAACGCCAACAATACTGTTTATTTGAGTACTGTTCTGCCGGATCGATGAGCTATAAAAAAGGATCTGAGCTTGGTTAAGGACTGCAAAAAATAAGCTGGAAGGTGACTATAGCTTCTGTTCACACAGTGTGTATTAGAAAAAATACAAAAGTGTATTGATCTGAGACAACATGTGCGACGCTGGGGTATAGGGCTGCTGTAGACGTACAGAACAGCAAAAATAAGTCAATATGGTAATCGTGAGAGCTATACCGCCTTGCTTCTATGAGCTTCCACTAAGGGTGTCAAGAGCTAATTGCAAACATGATAATTACAATCATTCCAGGGTATCAAGGAGCAAGTGTGCCCAATCTTGGCAGCGTCCAGATCCCATAAAACACATGGCTTGATTTTAATCAAACCCTTCAAGGCTGAATGTCTACTCTGCCAAGTGACACACAGTAGGACTCATTGAAAGCCTCATAAATGAATCAATAAAGAGAGAATCTGAATTAAGGATCTTCAACTTATTACAGCAGTACAGTAGCATATTAAAGGGATAGTACCTTGTAGTTACAATATTTTCTGCAGTCTTCCAACAAATTAATATATCAGCAGAGTCTGTACTATAATACAGACTTGAGTCTGAATATAACAGCACATTCCTCTTTTTCTGTGTTCACAAAAACACCATTCAGCAGAAAAAGAAATATTAAAGGAACACTGAACCCACATTTTTTTCTTTCATGACTCAGATAGAGCAGCAATTTTTAGCAACTTTCTAATTTATTCCTATTATCAATTTGTCTTCATTCTCTTGGTATCTTTATTTTAAAAAGCAGGAATGTAAGCATTGGAGCCGGCCCATTTGTTTGTTCAGAACCCTGGATAGCGCTTGCTGATTGGTGGCTACAATGTTTGAGAGAGATATTTGGCAATGTTAGGTTTGTGTAGCCTGCCGTCTAGTCTTTCAGTTTTCAGGACTAAAAAAAATGTTAAAATCATATAAGGATTCTACTATAAGGGTGAGACTAAATAATTATGTTAAAAGCAATGTAGAGAGAACAGAGGGAGAGCGAAAAGAGAGAGCAAAGAAAGAGACAGAGTGAGCAAATAGTAAAAGTGAGAAAAGAGAAATTGGTTTACTAATTTGTGACTTTCCAACTGACTTTTTAAAAAAGTTGTTTAAAGTCAGCAATGGTCTGTCCAGGTTTAATGATTGATTTGTGGGCGTGGTCATGACAGGAGGAGGAGTCTGGGTAGTCAGTGGGTGGGGTAGTGTCCTCTAGAGGAGGTCAGGTGGTCATGGGTGGTTGTAGGCAGGGTCAGGTGGTCATGGGTGGGGATGTGTGGTTGTAGGCAGGGTCAGGTGGTCATGGGTGGGGATGTGTGGTTGTAGGCAGGGTCAGGTGGTCATGGGTGGGGATGTGTGGTTGTAGGCAGGGTCAGGTGGTCATGGGTGGGGATGTGTGGTTGTAGGCAGGGTCAGGTGGTCATGGGTGGGGATGAGTGGTTGTAGGCAGGGTCAGGTGGTCATGGGTGGGGATGTGTGGTTGTAGGCAGGGTCAGGTGGTCATGGGTGGGGATGTGTGGTTGTAGGCAGGGTCAGGTGGTCATGGGTGGGGATGTGTGGTTGTAGGCAGGGTCAGGTGGTCATGGGTGGGGATGTGTGGTTTTAGGCAGGGTCAGGTGGTCATGGGTGGGGATGTGTGATTGTAGGCAGGGTCAGGTGGTCATGGGGTGGTGGGAAAACTAAGTGGCATATGTTGGGGCCACATGGGGGGGCAACCTTTATGTTAGTGGTCCTGTTCCATCCTGGGCATCACCTGGCAAAGGTCAAACTCATTTGCCTCAAGTCTGATACAAATCAACCTATTTATTCTGAGACAGCTGACTTGTTAAAAAAATTAAACCAATGATGAGTGACCTGAAAAATAGACAGCTCTGAACAGCTTTTATAGGAATATATGGTAAAAAAATGAAGATGAGTTTTTTCCATTAAATTAATTGTATTCACTTTTCTATCTGTATAAATTAGCCTAATTAAAGGGATATTAAAGTGAATGGAAACTTTCATGAATCAGTGCCCGTTTTTAAAAAATACTGTTATAGACAGGGACACTTTCATTTATTAAACTTTACATTGCAGTGTTTTTTTTAAAAAAATACTTACCTTTTTCTTTAGCAAACACAGACTGCTATCCTGCGCAAACAGCTCCTCTGTACTTACCTCAGCAATGACGCTGCGCTGTGATTTATTGATATCTGAAGGTGCTCATTTAAATATGTCCCTAATAGGCCACAGAAAAGGAGATATATAAATGTTGCGTCATTCTCCTGCTGGTATCCTTCTACTACTACTGGGAGATAGCTGAATACATTGGTACGCCAATGAATAGAGGCATATATGTGCAACCACCAATCAGCAGTTAGCTCACAGCTCCTGAGCATACGTAGGCATGCTTTTCAACAAAGGATACCAAGAGAATTAGGAAAATTAGATAATAGAAATAAATTGAAAAGCTGTTTAGAGTTGTGTGCTCTATCTGAATCATGAAAGAAAATGTTGGGTTTTTCTTTCATGATTCAGACAGAGCATGCAATTTTAAGCAACTTTCTAATTTACTCCTATTATACATTTTTCTTCTTTCTCTTGCTATCTTTATTTACAAAGCTGGAATGTAAAGCCCATTTTAGGTTTAGCACCCTGGATAGCGTTTGCTTATTTGTGGCTACATTTAGCCACCAATAAGCAAGCGCTACCCAGGTTCTGAACCAAAAATGGGCCGGCTCCTAAGCTTTATATTAGTGCTTTTTTAGATAAAGATATCAAGAGAATGAAGAAAAATTGATAATAGGAGTAACTTAGAAAGTTGCTTAAAATTGCTGCTCTATGTGAATCATGAAAGAAAAAAACTGGGTTTAGTGTCCTTTTAAGTTTGCTTGGTTCCAGGCAGGTGGCAGCAATCCCAACCTGGCTTTCACGTGCCACACACCTGGGTTGCATAGGGAGGTTGAAAGCGTTTAGTTTGTATGCAGAGCTGTTATACTGCAGTGATTAATTTCTGTTGTAAATAGGAATAAATGACTTTAATGTCCCTATAATGAATAACAGGTTTACCTCTTAACCATTTTACTCCTAAGGCTTGTTATAATTAGGTTCCTAAGTTTAAGGGACATGTAGCACAGATTTTTTTTTTCTTTATTTCATGATTCAGATACAACATACACATTTAAACAACTGTCTAATTTACTTCTATTATGGAATCTGCTTCATTCTCTTGTTATCATTTTTTGAAGGAACAGCAATGCACTACTGAGAGCTAGCTGAACACATCGGGTGAGCCAATAACAAGAGGCAGCTATGTGCAGCGACACAATCAGCAGCTTACTTCCAGCAGTGCATCGCTGCTTCTGAGCCTAGCTAGGTATGCTTTTCAACAAAGAATTCAAAGAGAACAAAACATTTTAGATAATAGAAGTATATCGGAAAGTTGTTTAAAATTGTATGTTCTATCTGAATCATAAAATATTCCTTTTTACTTTGCTCTCCCTAACTATAGCAAGTTGGAAACATGAAAATTTCAGCTTTACCTCTAAAGTAGTCTGGATTTGATACAATAACCTCCAGTCAGTTGCAAGTTGGATATGTCTGAATAACAAATGTCTTATGTTTTCTTATAAGCTACCTGTCTTTTTTTCTGAAAACCATCTTGAACTAACTTTAGAAATGCAGGTCGGTTGTTAGAGCATTTCCTCTTAAATGTAATACATACTCCTGCTAAATAAGTGTCAATCAAAAACCTTAAAGGGATACTAAACCCAAATATTTTCTGTTATAATTCAGATACAGCTTGCAATTTTAAGCACTGTTCTAATATACTCCTATTACCAATTTTTTCTTCGTTCTCTTGGTATCTTTATTTGAAAAAGCAGAATGTAAGCTTAGCAAACGGTCCATTTTTAGTTCAGCACCCTGGATAGCGCTTGCTGATTGGTGGCTACATTTATTTCTACAGTTATTTTCCAGTGGTAAGACTTTCCTACTCTTATCTTATCTAGAAGAAACTACACAGCCAATCCAGGAGTAGACATTTTAGTTGAAAAACAAGCATTGTTTTTGCTGCTGAGACCAATTAAGGACAGATATGCAGCAGGGTTAACTATTTAGATTTATTTTAAAGGAACACTGAAACCAAATTTTTTCTTTCGTGATTCAGATAGAGTAGGCAATTTTAAGCAACTTTCTAATGTACTCCTATTATCAATGTTTCTTCGTTCTCTTGCTATGTTTATATAAAAAAGAAGGCATCTATGCTTTTGTCTTGATTCAGAACTCTGGACAGCAGTTTTTGATTGGTGGATGAATTTATCCACCAATCAGCAAGGACAACCTAGGTTGTTCACCAAAAATGGGCCGGCATCTAAACTTACATTATTGCATTTCAAATAAAGATACCAAGAGAATAAAGAACATTTGATAATAGGAGTAAATTAGAAAGTTGCTTAAAATGTCATGCTCTATCTGAATCACAAAAGAAAACATTTGGGTTCAGTGTCCCTTTAACTCTTACAAGGAGTGCAAATTATTCAATTATAAAAATGACTACAGCTCTACTGGTGCACAAGAAGAACACAGTGCCTATAAAAGCTGTCCTTTTAACTTTCTCCCATGGAATAAGCATTTTTTAAAGATGGACCCTTGACATGAAATACCCTCATTTCTTAGGGCTTATCAAGATCTATCAATACTGTCACAAAAATGTAATACTGTTTATTGTATTTATTGCAAAATGTTATATTAGTCACAATAAACAGGGGATTTTAACCTGTCGGAATTGGATATTTTTAAGAACAAAAACCAGTCTAAGTTTGGGTATGAATTTTGGATTCAGAAGTCGCTAGTATTTATTTATAATTTTACCCTGTATAAGAGCCATTATTATACAATCAATACAAACAAAAGTTTAATGATCACATTTTGAGTTTTAAGTATTAAAAAAACAACTTTAATTCAATGCTGTTACCTTTCCATATACAAATTAATTCTGCAGAGCTGGCAACTTTAATAGTCAAACTTGTCTCTATGGTTCCCACTTTTTGTAATTTTCACTTTGTTAGCAAAACGTGTGAAAAGCAGGTTGCAGAAATAGGTTTCAGGTCCATATTAATATGCAGTGTAAAGGACGTAGGCAGGGTTTAGCATCTGGATGGGCTCTTAAGAATTCAATTAGGTACCATTTTTTTAATGATGATGAAATCTGCTATAATGCATGTGGCAGTCAAAGTAAAATATCATTGTGGTTTATTGTGGAGCATTTAACCCTTTCCTGTAGTGGCCCCTTGTCTTTAGTGGGATGGAGATTTCATGTTCATAAATTAAAATGATTGTTAAAGGGACAGTAAACACTGCACATTTCTTTCATGCATAATTAAAGGGCACTACAATGGTAACTGCTATAGCAGTGTGTGTGTATTATTTTAAAATTTCTGGTATGTCTGATGAAGGGGTGAATCTGCCCCAAAATCACTATTTTTGTGTTATGTAATCTTTTTAGTTAAATCAATATTCTTCTTGAGTGGAAGTCTAGAGTGCACACAGTTGGCCTGAGAGATAAAAGCTCATGCATTGCAAAGACGCACTATCCTCGCCACTGCGGATCCAGCAAGAGGCTGTGACGTAACGGTTGGAGCGGAGGTGGACTAATCCATAGTAAGTAACCCAGCTGTGGGGGTGCAGGCTGTAAAACGGCCGAGATAGCCGAAAAACAAATATAAAAATCAAAAAAGGATACAGCCGCACAACAAGAGGCATCAGAAGGGCGGAAGTTAAAAGAAAACAATCTTTATAGAAGCATCATTAAAACCATGGTACAAGGCAGGCAAACACCCTGACTAGTTTCTTGCTCTCTTGAGCATTTAATCATAGGATCAAGAGAGCAAGAAACTAGTCAGGGTGTTTGCCTGCCTTGTACCATGGTTTTAATGATGCTTCAATGAAGATTGTTCTTTTAACTTCCGCCCTTCTCATGCCTCTTGTTGTGCGACTCTATCCTTTTTTGGTTTTTAGATAGAAGTCCATTGCCTGATAAGGAAGAATCCCACAGTTCTATTGGTGCTTATTGACAAATCCCACAAGAATAATAAGAAAAAAAAAATGTTTATATTTCAGTATAAGAATATCTTACTTTAAAAAAAATCAAAAGTTTGTCATAAATATGAAAAGGTTCTATTTCAAACACAACAAAGAAAAAAATAAACATTTTTTTCACATTTTTTTCTTTAAAGGGACAGTCTACACCAAAAAAATGTATTGTTTAAAAAGATAGATAATCCCTTTATTACCCATTCCCTAGTTTTGCATAAACAACACTGTTATATAAATACAGTTTCTACCTCTGTGATTATCTTGTATCTAAGCCTCTACAAACTGCCCCCTTATTTCAGTTCTTTTGACAGACATGCATTTAAGCCAATCAGAGCTGGCTCACTGGAACGCCATGTGCGTGATCACAGTGATATCTATATGACACACATGAACTAACACCCGCTAGTGGTGAAAAACTGTCAAAATGCCCTAAGAGAAGAGGCGGCCTGTAAGGGCTTAGAAATTAGCACATGAACCTCCTAGGTTTAACTTTCAACTAAGAATACCAAGAGAACAAAGCAAAATTGGTGATAAAAGTACATTTGAAAATTGTTTAAAATTACATTCTCTATCTAAATCATGAAAGTTTATTTTGAACTAGACTGTCCCTTAATAATTCAGACAGAGCATGCGATTTTAAGCAACTTTCTAATTTACAACTATTATCAAATGTTCTTTGTTCTCTTTCTATCTTTATTTTAAAAGGAATGTAAAGCTTAGGAGCCAGTTCATTTTTGGTTCAGAACTTGGGCTACGCTTGGTTATTGGTAGCTAAATTTAGCCACCAATAAGCAAGCGCTATCCAGGGTGCTGAACCTAAAATGGGACGGCTCCTAAGCTTTTTTACATTCCTGCTTTTAAAAAAAAAGATAGCAAGAGAACAAAGAAAAATTGATAATAAGTGTAATTTAAAAAGTTGCTTAAAATTGAATGCTCTATCTGAATCATTAAAAAAATGTGGGTTTAGTATCTCTTTAATTCAATATCCATTCAACAGAAATCAATATCATAAAGTTGTATACAGTACTTATATTTTCAGCTTTTATGCACAATACCCAATACTCTAAACTTCAAAGTCCTCATATATTTTGAATATAAGTAATATTAAACTGTAAGAATGTCTTCCATGCATCTGAAAGAGCAGAAATACATCTTGTTACATTATTTTCACATGGAAAAGGCTATGTTAAATTTGTTTAAACTGAAACTAAAAAGAAACATTTGCGCGCAACTCTTCCCTAGAGACAGGTTGCTCACTGGCTGATAACGACAACTCCCACAAGTCTATTGGTGGATCAGAGACACGCCTACAAGAACATATCAAAAAGTAGTTTTAATAAAACCATTTTTTGTTAAAGTAATACATTTAAAAATTCCCTTTTTTAGATACAACTTAGGGGAACAAATTATGTTAATGTACTTTAATATTATTATGAATATTTGGATAGTGCAACTCATTTGGTAAAGGAATAATTTAAATATTTCCTCTAAAATATTGTTAATTAGTCTAAGATTTCTAACTCTGAGGCCTATGCTATAATACCTTCATTAAAAAACAAATTTTTAGGGGTCTTTTTACTGCCTAATTTCTTGCATAAAGTTTACTTTTAAGGACGAGTGAACAAATGAGAAATGCTAATTATATGGATGAAAAGATTGTAATTGGTAATCAAATCATTAAATTGTTTAGAGAACTGATTAGTTTTAAGAGCTCTGAGTGTTTACAGGAATTCATAAATAACATCAATCATTCTCTCTACAGAAGCATATAACATCCCAAATTAATCAGTTAACCCCATGGTTGCCAGAGGCCAGCATTGTTTTCTAGCACTGTCAATCAGCCAACATGTTTTGTAGTAGATATTTGGTGGGGACAACATCTGTAACATTTTTTATTACTTTCCCCACTATTTTCTGAGAAGACAAATCCTTTTTACAGCAAATCACTTGCATGAAAGTTGTGCCCTCGTTTTGTAAGCAGTGAAGAGGAAAATTAGCATTGTAAAACAGCAACCTCATTTAGATAAGTTCTGTAAGGAGCCATCTAATTTGTATACAGAGCCATTATGTTGTCACGGTCCAGTGGGCATTTGCAGTTTTATATTTCCAATAAGGCCATATGGGAATTAGCCGCATCCAGCTTCAGTCTCCCACAGGTGTCAAACGGAGAAAGAGATCAGTAGATATAGCACAGGAACTCTGCAAGATATGTGCTCTCCCTCACCCCCTGGGGAAATTGTCTTCATTAAGAAGACAAAGTCTTATATTGTCAGGATGGGGGAAAAAAGCACAGAGATGTCTAAAAAAAGATCAAACGGATCTGTCTGGTATAAAAGGGGTTAAATGTGTTTATGAAGTGAAGCAACTCAAAGCAGTGACAGTTTAATTTCACTTTCTTAAAATAAAAAAAGTCCTGTAACCATCAAGCCACTATCTCATCTCCACAGAGGAATTCTGTTTTATAGCCATACAGTAACTTGTCAACAGAGAGAAGGGGAGGGTGGTCAGGGAGGGGATAGATGGGTGATAAAGGAGGGAGAGAAAGAAAAAGAAAGGGAAAGAGATGGAGAGCAAAGATAGAGAGAGAGAAGAGAGGGAGAGGAGAAATACATAGAGGAAAGAGAGGGAGAAAACTACAAGAGACAGAAGGAGAGACAGTGTGACATGGAATAAAGAGAGAAAGGATAGTGAAAAATAGAGGAGAGAGTGAGAGAGTCATATAGGGGAGAGAAGAAAGTGCTAGACTGGGGTAAAGAAAGGAGTAAATAAGAGAGAGAAAGAGAGAGAGAGGAGAGAGAAGAGAAGAGAGAGGTGATAGGCAACAAAGAAAGAGAAAGAGAGTGAAGAGAAAGATGAGAGAGAAGGCAAAGAGAGAGAGAAAGAGTGAGAGAAGGATAGAGAGAGAGAGAGAGAGAGAGAGAGAGAGAGAGAGAGAGAGCGAGAAAGATAGATAGATAGAGAGAGATAGAGAGAGAAAGAGAGAGAGGAGGGATAGAGAGGAGAGAGAAAGAGAGCAGAGATAGAGAGGAGAGAGAAAGATAGAGAGACTAGATAGAGCAAACAGAGAACAAGCAAGAGGGAGAGAGAGAGAGAGAGAGAGAGGGGGGAGTGAAAGGAGAGATAGAGAGGAGAGAGATAGAGAGAAAGAGAGAGGAGAGATAGAGAGGAGAGAGAAAGAGAGCAGAGACAGAGAGGAGAGAGAAAGATAGAGAGACTAGATAGAGCAAACAGAGAACAAGCAAGAGGGAGAGAGAGAGAGAGAGAGAGAGAGGGGGGAGTGAAAGGAGAGATAGAGAGGAGAGAGAAAGAGAAAGAGACTAGATAGAGCGAACAGAGAAAAAGCGAGAAAGAGAGAGAGAAAGAGAGAAAGAGAGAGAGAGAGAGAGAGAGAGAGAAAGAGAGGAGAGAAAGAGAGAGAGATAAAGAGAGAGGAGAGTTGGGCATCTATTTATTAAGCCGTCAACTTACCTGCATTCGATGGCACCAATACACTCGCCTAAGTTTGCCTAACATTGCTGCCGCGGACCTGAATAAGTTCTCTAAAGTTATCAAAAAAGCTGTCAAAAAGCCGCGCACCAAGTACGGTGCAATGAGCAGCGGACTGTTGTTAACTAACAGTCATCGATCTCACTGCTCTTCGGATTTTTTACAGCTTTCTTGGTACCCTGTCACTAAGCACCCACACTATACTATACTGTTTTACCCCCTAAACCGCCGCTCCTGGAGCCCACCGCCACCTACATTATACTAATTAACCCCTAATCTGCCGCCCCCTACACCGCCGACACCTACATTATATTTATTAACCCCTAATCTGCCCCCCTACACTGCTGCCACCTACATTATATTTATTAACCCCTAATCTGCCACCCCTACACCGCCACCACTATATTAAATTTATTAACCCCTAAACCTAAGTCTAACCCTAACACCCCCTAACTTAAATATAATTAAAATAAATCTAAATAAAATTACTATAATTAACTTAATTATTCCTATTTAAAACTAAATACTTACCTATAAAATAAACCCTAGAATAGCTACAATATAACTAATAGTTACATTGTAGCTAGCTTAGGATTTATTTTAATTTTACAAGCAACTTTGTATTTATTTTAACTATGTAGAATAGTTATTAAATAGTTATTAACTATTTAATAACTTCCTAGTTAAAATAAAAACAAATATACCTGTGAAATAAAACCTAACCTAAGTTACAATTACACTACACTATAATTAAAGTAATTCCCTAAACTAAATACAATTAAGAAAAATTATCTAAAGTACAAAAAAAGTTTTTAAACTAATTACACCTAATCTAATCCCCCTAATAAAATAAAAAAGTCCCCCCAAAAAATAAAAAGCCCTACCCTATACTAAATTACAAATAGCCCTTAAAAGGGCCTTTTGTGGGGCATTGCCCCAAAGTAATCAGCTCTTTTACCTGTAAAAAAAAGAATAATACGCCCCCCAACATTAAAACCCACCACTCACACAACCAACCCTACTCTAAAACCCACCTAATACCCCCTTAAAAAAAACCTAAGACTAACCCCTTGAAGATCACCCTACCTTGAGAAGTCTTCACCCAACCGGGCCGAAGTCCTCAACTAAGCTGGGCGAAGTGGTCCTCCAGACGGGCAGAAGTCTTCATCCAAGCCGGGCAGAAGTGGTCCTCCAGATGGGCAGAAGTCTTTATCCAGACAGCATCTTCTATCTTCATCAATCTGGCGCGGAGCGGCTCCATCTTCAAGACATTCGACGCGGAGCATCCTTCCTGGCCAACGACTACCTGATGAATGAAGGTTCCTTTAAGTGATGTCATCCAAGATGACGTCCCTTCAATTCCAATTGGCTGATAGAATTCTATCAGCCAATCGGAATTAAGGTAGGAAAAATCCAATCAGCCAATAGGATAGAGCTTGCATTCTATTGGCTGATTGGATCAGCCAATAGGATTGAACTTAAATCCTATTGGCTGATTGCATCAACCAATAGGATTTTTCCTACCTTAATTTGGATTGGCTGATAGAATTCTATCAGCCAATTGGAATTGAAGGGACGCCATCTTGGATGACGTCACTTAAAGGAACCTTCATTCGTCGGGCAGTCGTCGGCCAGGTAGGATGCTCCGCGTCGGATGTCTTGAAGATGGAGCCGCTCCGCGCCGGATGGATGAAGATAGAAGATGCCATCTGGATGAAGACGTCTGCACGACTGGAGGACCTCTTCTGCCCAGCTTGGATGAAGACTTCTGCCCGTCTGGAGGACCACTTTGCCCGGCTTCGTTGAGGACTTCGGCCCGGTTGGGTGAAGACTTCTCAAGGTAGGGTGATCATCAAGGGGTTAGTGTTAGGTTTTTTTAAGGGGGAATTGGGGTGGGTTTTAATGTTGGGGGGGTATTGTACTTTTTTTACAGGTAAAAGAGCTGATTACTTTGGGGCAATGCCCTGCAAAAGGCCCTTTTAAGGGCTATTTGTAATTTAGTATAGGGTAGGGCTTTTTATTATTTTAGGGGGCTTTTTTATTTTATTAGGGGGATTAGATTAGGTGTAATTAGTTTAAAAAAACTTGTAATTATTTTATTATTTTCCGTGGGTTTTTTTTGTACTTTAGATCATTTTTCTTAATTTTATTTAATTGTATTTAGTTTAGTAAATTTATTTAATTATAGTGTAGTGTTAGGTGTAATTGTAACTTAGGTTAGGTTTTATTTTACAGGTACATTTGTATTTATTTTAACTAGGAGGTTATTAAATAGTTAGTAACTATTTAATAACTATTGTACCTATTTAAAATAAATACAGACTTGCCTGTAGGTGGCGGCGGTGTAGGGGGGGCAGATTAGGGGTTAATAAATATAATGTAGGTGGCGGTGGGCTCCGGGAGCAGCGGTTTAGGGGTTAATAAGTTTATTTAGTTGCGGCGGGGTCTGGGAGCGGTGGGATAGGGGTTAGTAACTTTTATTTAGGTGGCGGCGGTGTGGGGGGGGGATTAGGGGTGTTTAGACTCGGGGTACATGTTAGGGTGTTAGGTGTCAACATTCCCATAGGAATCAATGGGATATCGGGCAGCAGCGAACATAAGCTTTCGCTGCTTTCCGACTCCCATTGATTCCTATGGCATCCGCCACCTCCAGGGCGGCGGATTGAAAACCAGGTGTGCTGGGCCGGAAAAGAGCCGAGCGTACCTGCTAGTTATTTGATAACTAGCAAAAGTAGTCAGATAGTGCCGAACTTGCATTCGGAACATCTGGAGTGACGTAAGCATCGATCTGTGTCGGACTGAGTCCGGCGGATCGTATGTTACATCACTAAATTTTACTTTTGCTGGTGTGTAGGGTTTGATAACTAAGGCGAATCAGGCTCGCCACAAATACGCTGCGGAATTCCAGCGTATTTGTGAAATCCCAGCAGTATTTGCGGTTCACGGCTTGATAAATAGATACCATAGAGAGGAGAGAGAAAGAGAGAGGAGGGATAGAGAGGAGAGAGAAAGAGATAGAGACTAGATAGAGCAAACAGAGAACAAGCAACAGGGAAAGAGAGAGAGAGAAAAAAGAGAGAAAGAGTGAGAGAAAGTGAGGAGAGAGAGAGAGATGAAAGGAGAGAGAAGGGAGAGAGAGAGAGAGAAAGAGAGAGAGGGGCGGAAAGTGAGAGGAGAGGTATAGAGGAGAGAGAAAGAGAGAGAGACTAGATAGAGCGAACAGAGAAAAAGCGAGAGGGAGAGAAAGAGAGAGAGAAAGAGTGAGGAGAGAGAGAGAAAGAGAGGAGAGAAACAGAGAGAGAGAGAAAGAGAGAGAGATAGAAAGAGAGAGAGAGAGAGAAAGAGAGGAGAGAAAGAGAGAGAGAGAGAGAGAGAGAGAGAGAGAGGAGAGAGAAAGAGAGAGAAAGGATAGAGAGGAGAGAGAATGAGAGAGAGACTAGATAGATCAAACAGAGAACAAGCAAGAGAAAGAGAGAGAGAGAGAAAGAGAGATAGAGAGAGAAGAGAGAAAGAGTGACAGAGAGTGAGGAGAGAGAAAGAGAGAGACTAGATAGAGCGAACAGATAAAAAGTGAGAGGGAGAGAAGAGAAAAAGAGAGAGAAAGAGTGAGAGTGATGAGAGAGAGAGAGAGAGAGGAAAGAAGGAGAGAGAGAGAGAGAGAGAGGAGAAAAAATATGAGAGAGGATGAAGAGAGGTGAGAATGAGGAGTGGAGAGAAAGTGAGATAGATAGATAGATAGATAGATAGATAGATAGATAGACAGACAGACAGATAGATAAGGGAGAGAGAATGAAAAAAAGGAGAGAGAGAGGCAGAGAAAAAGAAGATGAAGAGTGCAAATGGCAAGGGAGGGAAGAAAGTGACAGAGCACATGAGAGAATACTAAAAAAAATGAGGGGCAGAAAGAAAAGATAAAGAACAAAGACTAACAACAGAAGGAGAAAAAAGTGTGTGTGAGAGAAAGTTAGAAAATAATATGTATTAAAATAAAAATTTCTATAGCAACATGATTTTTTTTTCTATTTTCAGAGCCAAATAAAGAAAAAAAAAAGAAAAAATAAAAAATAAATATATATATTTCTTCTGTATAAACAGGTTTTAAATATGAAAGGTAAGTGCCATGAATGTTTATATACAATTGGAGGAGAGGAATGTGATGTATAACACAGATTAAGAGGAGAGAGAGCTGTAAGTCAGGGGGAAAAAAAAATCAGTGAAAGTTGGTTGGGTCCATCAAGGATAGGCAATAGACAAGCAGTTTCATTAGATAAAGAGAAACAAGGTGAAAGAAGCAGATAAGAAAAAGGGAGAGAAATCAGAAAAGAGTAGAAGATACAGCGAGGAGGGAAAGATAAAGAGATGTTTTACAAGTGAGAAAAAATCAGGGACAAATAAAGTAGGTAAAATAATGATGAACATGAATACAAATGAGGGAAGTGGAGGCTGGAAAAGGAAATAACAATGCGAAACATACAGTAGATGAGTGAGCGTAGGATGGGTGGGAGTGTGGAGGATAGGGTGGGAAGATGGTGGGAGTATGAAAGGTGGGTGGACAGTTGGGTGGTGGTATATAATAGTATAATGGGTGGGCGGACAGATTGGTTGGTTGGTAAATAGAATGTGGAGAGCTTTAAAAATTAAAGATGTAGATATAGATTTCTGGGATGATTTTTACGCATCAGGAAATGTTCTGTAAACAAAAAAAGAGTGCAATTTTGCAGGTGGACGTGATTTATTTTTTCAGGTAAATAACCACTTTAACTGTAAGACAATAAAGACATTTGTACCTAAAGAGGCAATTGCTTTCGTCTAATGTACAGATTAACATGACTGCGAACACATGTTGAATCTGCTGAATTTCTTGCAAACCTAATGAAATATTAATGACAGGAGCCTGTCTGTTACAGTCTGTGTTGGCGCCGCTCGGGAGACTGAGGCCCCATTAACTAACTCACACTTTTTCTTTCTTCATTGGGAAGAATTATTTGCATGCAAATGTGACTGGAAAAAATGCTTTACTTTCTGAGCTATGTAAGCCCAGGGATTTCTATATTACTGGACTCTGTGTTAACAGGGAGGTTCCTGTTAAAACCAGTGCCATTATGACTCCTGAGCCATTTTATGGGAATGCATTTGTCTCCTACAGTCTGTTAATGGTAGTCACACGTCTTCCCTGGGCATAGTCTAGTCTGGCTCTAGTGTCCTATTTATATTATCTGAGAAGTGTACTTAAACCTTACACCATGGCAATGGTTAATTGAATTTATTAATGGAACATAATAATGCAATAACAACATTTTTTATTGTGGTAACTGCCAGAGGTCCTCTCATAGCCGGGATACCACTTATCCCTAGTCAGTATTCACCTGGAACTAAAGAATCCACCATACAAGGCCTTGGAGAGCAAAATCAGACACGCACACAGAATATAATTTAATTCTGCTATGTTTATTATAAATAGTGCTGCGGTTATATAGTATACATCAGATACATTGTAAATTGACACAGAGGGGCTTCATACACACCCCCTTATTGCAACTTAGTGGAAAGGAACAGAACTTTAGACATGAAATTGTTTATGTAAAAGGCAAGAAAACTTAGATATTCGTCCTTGGTATAAGATAAGAAGAAATATGGTGAGACTATGTTGATACTAGCAGGTGCATGGTTACGGTTAGCAACGAGATAAACATGGTTATTCCATTAGAACAAATGTCCGCAGACTAAGGTTGAGAATAACAAAAACAAAATAAGTTGAGAAAAAATAATAGTTCAGTGTTCCTTCAGAAACATTGAATAGATACAAAATGGAAGCAGGTTGGTTACATATAGTCTTACAGTAACTATGTGTTGTAACTCATCAAATGGGTTAAAAACATAGTTAAAGTCCTATTAAGAGCCACAGTGTCCTTTTCAGACTTTCTCCTGAGCAAAATATGTTCAGTGAGCCAATCCAGAGAGTCAAATCACAAGTGGTTTCCTGCTTAGGAGTTGCATTGCACAAGGTAAAACACATTGTAAGATTGGGTCAGTAATGCAAAATGTACATGCTGCAATGTAACAAATGAAAGTGGAATCAAGAAATGGTGTACTAATTAATTAAAAAAAGGAAAGGGATTAATATAAGGGATGAGGAGTAAAAGAAGAAGATGGATGATAATCTGAGCAAGGTGGTGACTTCTCGCCAGTGTTAAAAAAATGCAGAACCCATCAAAGGTCAGAGAATGTCTTTACTGTGTAGTGAGGGACGTCTTCCATGAACTGCAGGGTCCATAGGGTCAGAGATTAGTTCTACAGAATCAATGAGCAGACATCAGCTTCACAGTATTGAGGGACATTTCTCTCGCAATAGCGGGTCAGAGGTTTGTATTACCCTATAACTAGAGGTTGCAGGGTCAGAGCATGGCTTTACAGCATAGAAATTGAGATCAGCCCGAAAGACTAGTGTCATAGCATAGAGTCAAGGAAATGTCTGACAACCCAGAGTCAGAGAACTGTCTGAAAAATCAGAATCAGGGATTTATCTTAAGCAGCATGAAATAATGGTCTCGCTATGCATGTGTCAGAGATCTTACTCCATGATGAAAAAAAGAAATAAAAATCACAGTTCTGGGTTAAAAATGTATCTCAAAGCAGGATTGGATCTCTCAGTATATGGTCAGAGGGTAATCTCTAAAATGTAAATAAAACCACAGGGGTGTAGGATCACCATTACAGTGATACAATTCACTTTGTTTACTTGCATATTATTTCCCAGAATTCCTGGTTGTGATGCACACACTTTATTGTCCAGAATTATGGAGCTAAGACACATTTTTTTATATTGATTTCAAATCAACCAGCATCTTAAACCTGTTATTAGATTAGTTTATTGGATTTGCTTCAATAAAGGTGTTGGCAGAGTTAGACATGAACCACTTCTCTCAAATGCAAAACAAGCCACAATTCTTGAGAACCTCTGCAGCGAGCAGGAATCCTGTCCTGGGTTGGTAGATATTTTTCATTAATAGAGAGACATTATATTCTTGCAGCGCCTCCTCCCCTTTTTCAGTGATCCTGATATGAAATATGTTTATTAGAAATTCACCAAACATGGTAAAGCAATTCATAATTTAGATACATTATGAAATCACTAAACCGCAAATGATTAGTGACTTGACCTGCGCTCTGCATGCACCATCGGATCATGTTATAGAAACATTTTCAATATGTTGAGATAATTTAAAAACATTCAAGAGGAAAACATTTCTATTCAATAAGTGAAATACTAAATTCCACATAATATCAACGTATTAACGAGACATTCTACTCAAAAATGTTCTATGAACCATTTTAAAAAGCAGTATTTATGCATGTTGACATTTATGCTGCTTGAATATATACATAGAAAAATCTGTTTAAATTTACACTAATATACCAGTATCAGTTGTGCACTTCCTACTTATGTTCAATGGTTTATGGGTAATATCTATGCACTTAGCAGGAAGTACCATTTAACAAATGAGTAATAAGCAGGAAGCAACTTTCAACCAATAAGCATTAGCAGGAAGTTCCTATCAACCAATGAGCATTAGCAGGAAGTTCCTATCAACCAATGAGCATTAGAAGAAATTGCCTTTCATCCAGTGGGCAACAGAAGAAAGTACCATCAAATATGCTTTTGTAGAAAGTCCCTAGCTGATACATCTGTAGGAGTTTCAGTTTAAATTACATTTTCTTTATGAAAGAAAAAAACATCCATGTTTAGACGCTGCTCTTTCATATGGAGAATAAATACATTTTTGGTTCTGCACCTTAAAACACACGTGGTCTAATAAATGTTGCCAAAAAGATCCATTTTGGTTGTAAAGGTGGCATTGATGGGTGTGGCATTTTATTACTACTTCCTGGTTTTCCTATTAAAAAGTATGAAAGTCAAAATGATTATGATTCAGACAGAGCATAAGGTTTTATTAAAAAAAAAAAACTTTCCGATTAACTTCTATTGTCAAAATTATGTGGTTCACTTGTTATCCTTTGTTGAAGAGCATACACTAGGTTCAGGAGTGTGCACATGCCTCCAGCATTATATGTATAAAAATGTTATAAAAAACAGTGCTGCTATTTATTTCTAAAACAATGTTCATGCTTTTCAACAATGAATGACAAAAGAAAAAAAAAGTAAATTTGAGAATATAATTTTTTTTAAATGTATTTTTAAAATCTGTCTGAATCATGAAATAATGCTCACCTTTTTTTTATTGATAGGGCACACAGTATGTAAAAAGGAATGTCTTGTAAATTTCTGGTTGTTGACACCATTGAGAATTTGGAGTGCTTCTGTAATTATTTTATGTGCATAGAGAATGGGTGTTGGGAATAAAATAATATGTCCTAAACAAATAAAATAACACAATTAACGATATGGGCAGCAGGAGAGAGTTGCTTGCTCTACACATTAGCTGCTTATTATTTTAAATATGATGATTCATTAGCTTTATCAAGTGTCTCAAGTGCTTATGTCTGGATGTAAAAAAGCAAATCTCCAGGAGGGCATCTGCCCACCCCCATACACAGCACTCTGTAGACCAGCTGCATTTTATTCCTGCACACACACACGTTTGTATTCTATAGTGGCCAGCTAAAAAATGACATGGCCAGCAAGTGGCCACATTCAAACCCCATTGTCTGCAGCCCCTGTCAAACTTCAGACACCAGACAACAATATTCCCTCATTAATTTTCATGTCCCTGAAGCTTCTGCTAGTCAAATGCCCACTTGGGACCTAGTGGCGTCTCCAGTATTTTATTGTCTGAGGTCCACCAGTGTTTATGTGGACAGGGCCATGATGGGTCAGGGTCTGGTGGTCCTTGGCAGGGTCTGGCTGTGCATGGAGTCAGGTGGGGCTGTGGGCAGATTTGGGTTATGCAAATGATGGCCGATCACAGTTGGGTTGAACATGAGGGGGGCAGCCATTATAATGGGGGGCTACTGACTCCCCCTGTGCAAACCCCCAAGCAATGCCACTGTTCTGACCTCAGTTCAGACCACATAAAAGACCCATGGCTCTGTTTAGTTCTATTATATAATTTGCTTCCTTCACTTTGTATCCTTTTTTTAAAATCATACCTATGTAGTTTCAGGAGCACAAATGCACTACTGGGAGCTAACTGCATGTATGACCATTGTCATTGGCTGCCTAATGTGTTTAGTTAGCTTCCAGTAGTGCATTTCAGTTCCTTCAACAAAGGATAACAAGAGAATTAAGCTAGTTTGATAATAGAAGTAAAGTTGAAAGTTGTTTAAAATTCTATATTCTATCTGAATCATGAAAGAAAAATGTTCAGTCTCATGTCCCTTTAACAATGAAGCCCCCCACCCCATCAGCCTAATGAGCTATCATAAATCATGTCCAATGTGATACTCAGACTAAAGCATGTAAAATGTATCTAATTCACATTTGTGTAAGTACACAACCATAGCTGCTGTATATCCTCATATGTATATTCATCCTGCTAGATGGAATTGCTGCTATATGGGATGAGGGATTAGTTCAATAGTGAAGATTGAGTGAATGTTTCAGCACACTTGTTAAAAATAATAAATGTTCATCACATTCTTTCAAATGTTAAGTCAACATTAATTTTTCTAATAAACTAAAAAAAAAAATTCCTCCTAAATTTGAATATTCATATATTAATATTTGAACCACTATTCTTAAAAACGTTGATGTATGTCTGCGGAAAACAATAGTCATATATAATGTTCAAATTTTAACTTTTTTATATAAGATTGATACAGTTAATATTCAAATTTTAACATTCAATATTTCAATGTTACATTCAAATGTTACAATTCTATCTACAGAAATATTTAAACACCAGAGCAAATGTCAAGGAGAACATTCATTCTAAATGACAAAGCTGCTTTAAGCGGTGTGGATATTCTAATTCACTTCTTCTCCATGCCCTAAAATGATAATAGTTAACAATAATTGAATGTGATCATTTTGTGTCAGTCTGTCAGATGCCAACTATATTCCTTCTTTACCGTTCTCTTTCATAAGGAAGATTATTTGGTGTTCAGAGATGTAGTTGGCAACAAGTGGGTCCTGTGAAATGTCCAGACAGCTCTTGTAGGCAGCATAAAAAAGCCTGTGAAGAGGTCACCGCTCTCCAGGGAAACATTAAGAACAAGAATTCTGTTAATTGGGACATTATAGAGTGCCCTGCCTGAAGCGATTTCATAACAGATACATTCACACATATAATTGAGTTTTAAGGGAGGTTTATTTTTATGATTTTTCGCAGAGATACTGGAGATATGGGTGATATAAGGACAGATTTGACGTAGAGAACACATCTGAGTCATTTGCTTTGAGTTTGTCATGTCCAGACCATGCACTGTACCATGTACTAAACACATAGGGACATACAGATCATGAAAAAAGTTATATTACCGGCAGCACGTGTATTCATGTATTGCATAAATATGTATGTGTATTAAACACACATCTTAATATATATATATATATATATACACACACACACACACATATATAATGGGAAA